>NW_012295747.1:0-5028 GCF_000151885.1 Dipodomys ordii
CTTCTCCTTCTTCTGTTTCTCCCTCTGCTTCTAGCTTCTTATGCTTCTTCTTTTTCTTCTGGTTCTGCTTCTCCTGCTTCTGTTTCTTATGCTTCTACTGCTTCTTCTTCTTCTTCTTCTTCTTCTGCTTCTTCTGCTTCTACTTCTCTTCCTGCTTCTGCTTCTCCTGCTTGTTTTTCTGCTTCTTCTGCTGTTTTTTCTACTTCCCCTTCTGCTTCTCTTTTGGCTTCTCCTTCTGCTTCTGCTTCTTCTGTTTCTGCTGCCTGAATTTCTGGTTTTACTTCTTCTGCTGCTTCTCCTTCTGCTCCTTCTATTTCTTCTGTTTCTTCTTCTTCTGCGTCTCCCGCTTCTGCTTCTTCTGCTTCTCCTGCTTGTCCTTCCCCTTCTGCTTCTCCTTCTCCTTCTTCTCCTTCTCTTTCAGCTTCTGCTTCTGCTTCTTCTGATTCTCCAACTTCTCCTTCTTCTTCTCCTTCTATTTCTGCTTCTCTTTCTGCTTCTGCATCTCCTTCTGCTTCACCTTCTGCTGCTCCTTCTCCTTCTTCTGTTTCTCCCTCTGCTTCTGCTTCTTATGCTTCTTCTTTTGCTTCTGGTTCTGCTTCTCCTGCTTCTGCTTCTTATGCTTCTACTGCTTCTTCTTCTTCTTCTTCTTCTTCTTCTTCTTCTTCTTCTTCTGCTTCTGCTTCTGCTTCTGCTTCTACTTCTCTTTCTGCCTCTGCTTCTCCTGCTTGTTTTTCTGCTTCTTCTGCTGCTTTTTCTACTTCTCCTTCTGCTTCTCTTTTTGCTTCTCCTTCTGCTTCTGCTTCTTCTGTTTCTCCTGCCTGAATTTCTGGTTCTACTTCTTCTGCTGCTTCTCCTTCTGCTTCTCCTTCTGCTTCTGTTTCTGCTTCTTCTCTTTCGGCTTCTCCTGCTTCTGCTTCTTGTCCTTCTCCTGCTTCTCTTTCTGCTTCTCATTCTGCTTCTACTTCTCCTTCTGCTTCTCCTTCTGCTTTTGCTTCTCTTTCTGCTTCTGCATCTCCTTCTGCTTCTCCAGATTCTGCTTCTTCTGCTTCTCCTGCTTCTCCTTCTGCTTCAGGTTCTGCTTCTGCTTCTTCGGATTCTTCTGCTTCTGCTTCTCCTGCTGCTGCTGCTTCTTCTCCTTCTCCTGCTTCTCTTTCTGCTTTTCCTTCTGTTTCTGCTTCTCCTTCTGCTTCTGCTTCTTCTCCTTCTTCTGTTTCTTCTGTTTCTGCTTCTCCTGCTTCTCCTGCTTCTGCTTCTCCTGCTTCTTGTTCTGCTTCTCTTTCTGTTTCTCCTTCTCCTTCTTCTGCTTCTCCTTCTGCTTCTGCTTCTCCTTCTGCTTCAATTTTTCCTTCTGCTTCTCATTCTGCTTCTGCGTCTTCTGTTTCTTCTGCTTCTCTTGCTTCTGCTTCTCCTGCTTCTCCTACTTCTCATGCTGCTTCTCCTTCTGCGTCTCTTTCGGCTTCTGCTTATCCTTTTGCTTCTCCTACTCCTAATCCTTCTCTTTCGCCTTCTCCTTCTTGCTCTTCTACTTGTCCTGGTGCTTCTGCTTCTGCTTATTCTACTATTTCTGTTTCTTCTGCTTCTACTTCAGATTGTGCTTCTTCTGTTTCTCCTTCTGCTTCAGATTCTGCTTCTGCTTCTTCGGCTTCTCCTGTTTCTTCTGCTTCTGCTTCTCCTTCTGCTTCTGCTTCTGCTCTTCTCTTTCTTCTGTTTCTTTTGCTTCTGTTTCTTCTGCTCCTTCTTCTTCTGTTTCTTCTGATTCTACTTCTGCTTCTCCTTCTTCTCCTTCTCTTTCTGCTTCTTCTGATTCTCCTGCTTCTCCTTCTTGTTCTCCTTCTGTTTCTGCTTCTCTTTCTGCTTCTGCTTCTCCTTCTGCTGCTCCTTCTCCTTCTCCTTCTTCTGCTTCTCGCACTGCTTCTGCTTCTGCTTCTTTTGCTTATTCTTTTTCTTCTGCTTCTGCTTCTCCTGCTTCTGCTTCTCCTGCATCTACTGCTTCTCCTTATACTTCTCCTTATGCTTCTCCTTATGCTTCTCCTTATGCTGCTTCTTCTTCTTCGTCTTCTTCTTCTTCTTTTTCTTCTGCTTCTGCTTTTCCTGCTTCTTCTGCTTCTACTGCTTCTCTTTCTGCTTCTCATTCTGCTTCTGCTTCTCTTTCTGCTTCTCCTATTGCTTCTGCGGCTCTTCCTTCTCCTTCTCCTTCTTCTACTTCTCCTTCTGCTTCTGCTTCTTCTGCTTCTCCTGCTTCTCCTTCTGCATCTTCTTCTGCTTCTGCTTCTCTTTCTGCTGTTTCTTCTGCGTCTGTTTCTCCTTCTGATTCTCCTTCTGCTTCTTCTGTTTCTCCTTCTGATTCTCCTTTTGCTTCTTCTTCTTCTGCTTTACCTGCGTCTCTTTCTGCTTCTCCTTCTGTTTCTCCTTCTGATTCTCCTTCTCCTTCTTGTTCTTCTGCTTTTCCTTCTGCTTCAGCTACAACTGCTACTGCTTCTACTTCTTTTGTTTCTTCTGCTTCTCCTTCTGCTTTTGATTCACTTTCTGCTTCTGCTTCTACTTCAGCTTCTCATTCTGATTCTCCAGATTCTGCTTCTTCTGCTTCTCCTGCTTCTCCTTCTGCTTCAAGATCCTGCTTCTGCTTCTTCGGATTCTTATGCTTCTGGTTCTCCTCATTCTGCTTCTTCTGCTTCCCTCCTTCTCTTTCTGCTTCTCCTTCTGTTTCTGCTTCTCCTTCTGCTTCTGCTTCTGCTTCTTGTCCTTCTCCTGTTTCTTCTGCTTCTGCTTCTCCTGCTTCTGCTTCTTCTGCTTTTCCTGCTTCTCTTTCTGCTTCTCCTTCTGCTTCTGCTCCTCCTTCTGCTTCTGCTCCTTCTATTTCTTCTGTTTCTTCTTCTTCTGCTTCTCCCGCTCTCCTTCTTCTGCTTCTCCTGCTTCTCGTTCTGCTTCTCTTCGTCGGCTTCTCTTTCTACTTCTCCTTCTGCTTCTTCTGATTCTGCTTCTTCTCCTTCTTCTTATCCTTCTGCTTCTGCTTCTTCTGCTTCTCCTGCTTCTCCTTCTGCATCTCCTTCTGCTTGTGCTTTTCCTTCTGCTTCTTCTTCTGCTTCTGCTTCTCCTTCTTCTGCTTCTCCGTCTGTTTCTGCTTCTTCTGTTTTTCCTGCTTCTCCTTCTGCTTCTCATTCTTCTTCTCCTTCTGTTTCTCCTTCTCGTTATTCTGCTATTACTTCTGCTTCTCTATCTGCTTCTGCATCTTCAGCTTCTTCTGCTACTGCTTCTGCTTCTGCTTCTTCTGTTCTTCTGCTTCTCATTCTGCATCTCCTTCTGCTTTTGCTTCTCTTTCTGCTTCTGCTTCTCCTTCTGGTTCTCCTTCTTCTTCTCAAGATTCTGCTTCTTCTGCTTCTCCTCTGCTCAGGTTCTTATCCTTCTTCTATTTCTTTTGATTCTGCTACTCCTGCTTCTGCTTCTCCTTCTGTTTCTCTGTTTCTGCTTCTCCTTCTCCTTCTTCTGCTTCTCCTTCTGCTTCTGCTTCTCCTTCTGCTTCAATTTTTCCTTCTGCTTCTCATTCTGATTCTGCGTCTTCTGTATATTCTGCTTCTCTTGCTTCTGCTTCTCCTGCTTCTCCTACTTCTCATGCTGCTTCTCCTTCTGAGTCTCTTTCAGCTTCTGCTTATCCTTTTGCTTCTCCTACTCCAAAACATTATCTTTCGCCTTCTCCTTCTTGTTCTTCTGCTTGTCCTGGTGCTTCTGCTTCTGCTTATTCTACTATTTCTGATTCTTCAGCTTCTGCTTCAGATTGTGCTTCTTCTGTTTCTCCTTCTGCTTCAGATTCTGCTTCTGCTTCTTCGGCTTCTCCTGTTTCTTCTGCTTCTGCTTCTACTGCTTCTTCTGGCTCTCCTGCTTCTCTTTCTGCTTCTCCATCAGCATAAGCTTCTCCATCAGAAAAAAACATATGCTCTTCTCCTTCTTCTGTAACTTTAGCTTCTGTTTCTTCAGCTTCTTCTTCATCTGTTTCTTCGGATTCTACTTCTGCTTCTCCTTCTTCTCCTTCTCTTTCTGCTTCTTCTGATTCTCCTGCTTCTCCTTCTTGTTCTCCTTCTGTTTCTGCTTCTCTTTCTGCTTCTGCTTCTCCTTCTGCTACTCCTTCTCCTTCTCCTTCTTCTGCTTCTCTCACTGCTTCTGCTTCTGCTTCTTTTGCTTATTCTTTTTCTTCTGCTTCAGCTTCTCCTGCTTCTGCTTCTTCTCCTTCTACTGCTTCTCCTTATACTTCTCCTTATGCTTCTCCTTATGCTTCTCCTTAAGCTGCTGCTTCTTTTTCTTCTTCTTCTTCGTCTTCTTCTTCTTCTCTTTCATCTGCTTCTGCATATCCTGCCTCTTCAGCTTCTACTGCTTCTCTTTCTGCTTCTTGTCCTTCTCCTGTTTCTTCTCCTTCTGCTTCTCCTGCTTCTGCTTCTTCTGCTTTTCCTGCTTCTCTTTCTGCTTCTCCTTCTGCTTCTCCTTCTGGTTCTGCTCCTTCTCCTTCTTCTGTTTCTTCTTCTTCTGCTTCTCCCGCTTCTGCTTCTTCTGCTTCTCCTGCTTCTCGTTCAGCTTCTCTTCGTCGGCTTCTCTTTCTATTTCTGCTTCTGCTTCTTCTGATTCTGATTCTTCTCCTTCTTCTTCTCCTTCTACTTCTGCTTCTTCTGCATTTCCTGCTTCTCCTTCTGCATCTCCTTCTGCTTGTGCTTTTCCTTCTGCTTCTTCTTCTGCTCCGTCTTCTCCTTCTCCTTCTTCTGCTTCTCCGTCTGCTTCTGTTTCGTCTGCTTTTCCTGCTTCTCCTTCTGCTTCTCCTTCTATTTCTCCTTCTCGTTCTTCTGCTATTCCTTCTGCTTCTCTTTCTGCTTCTGCATCTTCAGCTTCTTCTGCTACTGATTCTGCTTCTTCTGTTTCTTCTGCTTCTCCTTCTGCTTTTGCTTCTCTTTCTGCTTCTGCTTCTCCTTCTGGTTCTCCTTCTTCTTCTCCAGATTCTGCTTCTTCTGCTTCTCCTGCTTCTGCTTCTGCTTTAGGTTCTGCAAA
>NW_012295748.1:0-5027 GCF_000151885.1 Dipodomys ordii
TTCTCCTTCTTCTGCTTCTCCCTCTGAATCTGCTACTTATGCTTATTCTTTTTCTTCTGCTTCTGCTTCTCCAGCTTCTGCTTCTCCTGCTTCTGCTTCTTCTGCTTATACTGCTTCTCCTTCTCCTTCTCCTTCTCCTTCTTCTTCTTCTTCTTCTTCTTCTTCTTCTTCTTCTTCTTCTTCTTCTTCTTCTTCTTCTTCTTCTTCTTCTTCTTCTTCTTCTTCTTCTTCTTCTTCTCTTTCTGCTGCTTCTGCTTTTCCTGCTTCTTCTTCTTCTACTGCTTCTCTTTCTACTTTTCATTTTGCTTCTGCTTCTTCTTCTGCTTCTCCTATTGCTTCTGCGGCACTTCCTTCTCCTTCTCCTACTTCTCCTTCTCCTTCTGCTTCTTCTGCTTCTCCTGCTTCTCCTTCTGCATCTTCTTCTGCTTCTGCTTCTCCTTCTGCATCTTCTTCTGCTTCTCTTTCTCCTTCTGCTTCTCCTTCTGCATCTTCTGCTTCTCCTTCTGCTTCTCCTTCTGTTTCTCCTTCTCGTTCTTCTGCTTTTACTTTTGCTTCTCCTTCTGCTTCTGCTGCAACTGCTACTGCTTCTGCTTCTTCTGTTTCTTCCGCTTCTCCTTCTCCTTTTGATTCTCTTTCTGCTTCTGCTTCTCCTTCAGCTTCTCATTCTGCTTCTCCAGATTCTGCTTCTTCTGCTTCTCCTGCTTCTCCTTCTGCTTCAGGTTCTGCTTCTGCTTCTTCGGATTCTTATGCTTCTGGTTCTCCTGCTTCTGCTTCTTCTGCTTCCCCTCCTTCTCTTTCTGCTTCTCCTTCTGTTTCTGCTTCTCCTTCTGCTTCTGCTTCTTGTCCTTCTCCTGTTTCTTCTGCTTCTGCTTCTCCTGCTTCTGCTTCTTCTGCTTTTCCTGCTTCTCTTTCTGCTTCTCCTTCTGCTTCTGCTCCTCCTTCTGCTTCTGCTCCTTCTATTTCTTCTGTTTCTTCTTCTGCTGCTTCTCCTGCTCTGCTTCTTCTGCTTCTCCTGCTTCTCGTTCTGCTTCTCTTCGTCGGCTTCTCTTTCTACTTCTCCTTCTGCTTCTTCTGATTCTGCTTCTTCTCCTTCTTCTTCTCCTTCTGCTTCTGCTTCTTCTTCTTCTCCTGCTACTCCTTCTGCATCTCCTTTTGCTTGTGCTTTTCCTTCTGCTTCTTCTTCTGCTTCTGCTTCTCCTTCTTCTGCTTCTCCGTCTGTTTCTGCTTCTTCTGTTTTTCCTGCTTCTCCTTCTGCTTCTCATTCTTCTTCTCCTTCTGTTTCTCCTTGTCGTTATTCTGCTATTCCTTCTCCTTCTCTATCTGCTTCTGCGTCTTCAGCTTCTTCTGCTACTGCTTCCCTCTTCTGCTTCTTCTGTTTCTTCTGCTTCTCTTTCTGCTTCTCCTTCTGCTTTTGCTTCTCTTTCTGCTTCTGCTTCTCCTTCTGGTTCTCCTTCTTCTCCAGATTCTGCTTCTTCTGCTTCTCCTGCTTCTCCTTCTGCTTGAGGTTCTGCTTCTGCTTCTTCTGCTTCTGTTTCTGCTTCTCCTTCTCCTTCTGCTTCTCTTTCTGCTTCTGCTTCTTATCCTTCTTCTATTTCTTTTTATTCTTCTTCTCCTGCTTCTGCTTCTCCTTCTATTTCTCCTTATGCTTCTCCTACTGCTTCTCCTTCTTCTGCTTCTACTTCTGCTTCTGCTTCTCCTTCTGCATCTTCTTCTGTTTCAATTTCTCCTTCTTCTCCTTTTCATTCTGCTTCTGCTTCTCCTGCTTCTGGTTCTTCTGCTTCTCCTGCTTCTCCTTCTGCTTCTCTTTCTGCTTCTGCTTATCCTTCTGTTTCTCCTACTCCTAATCCTTCTCTTTCTACTTCTCCTTCTTCTTCTTCTGCTTCTCCAGCTGCTTCTTCTTCTGCTTCTTCTGCTTTTTCTGTTTCTTCTGTTTCTGCTTCTCCATCTTCTTCTTCTTCTGCTTCTCCTTCTTCTCCTTCTGCTTCTCCGTCTCCTTCTCTTTCTCCTTCAATTCCTCCTTCTTGTGCTTCTCTTTCTGCTTCTGCTTCTCCTGCTTCTGATTCTGTTTCTCCTTCTGCTTCTCTTTCTGCTTCTTATTCTGCTTCTGCTCCTCCTACTCCTAATCCTTCTCTTTCTCCCTCTTCTTCTGCTTCTCGTTCTGCTTCTGCTTCTTCTGCTTGTTCGGTTTCTTCTGCTTCTGTTTTTCCAGCTTCTACTGCTTCTGCTTCTCCTTCTGCTTCAGGTTCTCCTTCTGATTCTTCGGCTTCTTCTGTTTCTTCTGCTTCTGCTTCTCCTGCTACTGCTTCTTCTGCTTCTTCTGCTTCTCTTTCTGCTTCTCCTTCTGCTTCTGCTTCTCCTTCTGCTCCTTCTCCTTCTTCTGTTTCTTCTTCTTCTTCTGCTTCTCCCGCTTCTGCTTCTTCTGCTTCTCCTGCTTGTCCTTCTCCTTCTGCTTCTCCTTCTCCTACTTCTGCTTCTCTTTCTGCTTCTGCTTCTTCTGATTCTCCAACTTCTCCTTCTTCTTCTCCTTCTGTTTCTGCTTCTCTTTCTCCTTCTGCATCTCCTTCTGCTTCACCTTCTGCTGCTCCTTCTCCTTCTTCTGTTTCTCCCTCTGCTCTGCTTCTTATGCTTCTTCTTTTTCTTCTGGATCTGCTTCTCCTGCTTCTGCTTCTTATGCTTCTACTGCTTCTTCTTCTGCTTCTGCTTCTTCTGCTTCTACTTCTCTTTCTGCTTCTGCTTCTCCTGCTTGTTTTTCTGCTTCTTCTGCTGTTTTTATACTTCCCCTTCTGCTTCTCTTTTGGCTTCTCCTTCTGCTTCTGCTTCTTCTTTTTCTGCTGCCTGAATTTCTGGTTCTATTTCTTCTGCTGCTTCTCCTTCTGCTTCTGCTTCTCCTTCTGCTTCTGTTTCTGCTTCTTCTCTTTCGGCTTCTCCTGCTTCTGCTTCTTGTCCTCCTCCTGCTTCTCTTTCTGCTTCTCATTCTGCTTCTGCTTCTCCTTCTGCTTCTGCTTCTCCTCCTTCTCCTTCTCCTACTTCTGCTTCTCCTTTAGGTTCTGCTTCTTCTGCTTCTCCTGCTTCTCCTTCTGCATCTCCTTCTGCTTGTGCTTGTCCTTATGCTTCTTCTTCTGCCTCTGCTTCTCCTTCTCCTTCTTTTGCTTCTCCTTTTGCCTCTGCTTCTTCTGCTTTTCCTGCTTCTCCTTCTGCTTCTGCTTCTTCTGCTTCTCCTTCTGCTTCTGCTTCTCCTTCTCCTTCTTCTGCTTCTCCTTCTGATTCTCACATTCTGCTTCTTCTTCTTCTGCTTTACCTGCTTCTCTTTCTGCTTCTCCTTCTGCTTCTCCTTCTGTTTCTCCTTCTCCTTCTTGTTCTTCTGCTTTTCCTTCTGCTTCTGCTACAACTGCTACTGCTTCTACTTCTTCTGTTTCTTCTGCTTCTCCTTCTGCTTTTGATTCTCTTTCTGCTTCTGCTTCTCCTTCTGCTTCTCATTCTGCTTCTCTAGATTCTGATTCTTCTGCTTCTCCTGTTTCTCCTTCTGCTTCAGGTTCTGCTTCTGCTTCTTCGGATTGTTATGCTTCTGCTTCTCCTGCTTCTGCTTCTTCTGCTTTCCCTCCTCTTTCGGCTTCTCCTTCTGTTTCTGCTTCTCCTTCTGCTTCTTGTCCTTCTCCTGTTTCTTCTGCTTCTGCTTTTCCTGTTTCTGCATCTCCTGCTTCTCCTTCGGCTTCTCTTTCTGCTTCTCCTGCTGCTTTTCCTTCTCCTGCTCCTTCTTCTGCTTCTCTCTCTGCTTCTACTTCTGCTTCTCCTTCTCCTTCTCCTTCTCGTTCTTCTGCTTTTCCTTCTGCTTCTCCTTCTGCTTCTACATCTTCTGCCAGTGCCTCTGCTTCTTCTGTTTCTTCTGCTTCTCCTTATGCTTCTCCTTCTGCTTTTGCTTCTCTTTCTGCTTCTGCTTCGCCTTCTGCTTCTCCAGATTCTGCTTCTTCTGCTTCTCCTGTATCTCCTTATGCTTCAGGTTCTGCTGCTGTTTCTTCGGCTTCTTCTGCTTCTGCTTCTCCTGCTGCTGCTTCTTCTGCTGCTCCTGCTTCTATTTCTGCTTTTCCTTCTGTTTCTGCTTCTCCTTCTGCTTCTGCTTCTTCTCCTTCTTATGTTTCTTCTGCTTCTGCTTCTCCTGCTTCTGCTTCTTCTGCTGCTTCTTCTTTTTCTTCTGCTTCTCCTGCTTCTGCTTCTTCTGCTTCTCCTGCTTCTCTTTCTGCTTCTCCTGCTGCTTGTCCTTCTGCTCCTCCTTCTCCTTCTTCTACTTCTCCTTCTGCTTCTACTTCTGCTTCTTCTTCTCCTTCTGCTTCTCCAGCTTCTCCTTCTTCTTTTGCTTCTTCTTCTCCTTCTTCTTCTTCTTCTTCTTCTTCTTCTTCTTCTTCTTCTTCTTCTTCTTCTTCTTCTTCTTCTTCTTCTTCTTCTTCTTCTTCTTCTTCTGTATCTTCTGTTTCTGCTTCTTCTGCTTCTGCATTTGTGCTTCTCCTGCTTCTCTTTCTTCTTCTAATTCTTCTGCTTCTCCTTCTGCTTCTCCTATTGCTTCTGCTGCCCTTCCTTCTCCTTCTCCTTCTCCTACTTCTCCTTCTCCTTCTGCTTCTGCTTCTTCTGCTTCTCCTGCTTCTCCTTCTGCATCTTCTTCTGCTTCTGCTTCTCCTTCTGCTGCTTCTTCTGCTTCTGCTTCTCCTTCTTCTACTGCTTCTTCATCTGATTCTCCTTCTGCTTCTACTTCTCCTTCTCGTTCTTCTGCTTATCCTACTGCTTTTCCTTCTGCTATCTGCAACAACGACTACTGCTTATGTTCCTTAGTATCTACTGCTATCTAATTCTGCTTATGATACCCTATCTGCATCTGCTATCACCATTTGCTAGTCATACTGCTTCACCAGATACTGCTTTTATATTTTCTCCTGATTAAGGATCTGCTTATGCATATTCGGATTCCTATGCTTCTGCTTCCCCTCCTTCTCTTTCAGCTTCCACTATTGGTTCAGGATTATATTTCGGCTTCTCCT
>NW_012295749.1:0-5027 GCF_000151885.1 Dipodomys ordii
TCCTGCTGTGTCCCGCTGTGTACCCCGCTGTGTCCCGCTATGTTCCCGCACTGTCCCCGCTGTGTCCCGCTGTGTCCCACTGTGTCCCCTGGTGTCCCAGTTTGTCCCCGCTGTGTCTCACTGTGTCCCACGCTCTGTCCCACACTGTGTCCCGCAGTGTCCCCCGCTGTGTCCCGCAGTGTTCCCCGCTGTGTCCTGCTGTGTCCCCCGCTGTGTCCCACACTGTCCCCCGCTGTGTCCCGCTCTGTGTCCCGTTGTGTCCCCAGCTGTGTACCCCGCTGTGTCCCCTTGTGTCTTAGCTGTGTCTCCCGCTGTCTCCCGCTCTGTCCCATGCTGTGTCTCACACTTTGTCCCCGCTGTGTCCCGCTCTGTCCCCCGCTTTGTCCTGCTGTGTCCCCGCAGTGTCCCCGCTGTTTTCCCGCTGTGTGCCCGCTGTGTCCCGCTGTGTACCCCGCTGTGTCCAGCTGTGTCCTTTTGTGTCACGCTGTTTCCCCGCTGTGTCCCTGCTGTGTCCCTCTGTGTACCCCGCTTGTCCAGCTTTGTCCCCGCTGTGTCTCGCTGTGTCCCACGCTCTGTCCCACACTGTGTCCCGAAGTGTCCCCCGCTGTGTCCCGCAGTGTCCCCCGCTGTGTCCCACTGTGTCCCCCGCTGAGTCCCCGCTGTATCACCGCTGTGTCCCGCTGTTTCCTCGCTGTGTCCCCTGCTGTTTCCCTCTCTGTCCCTCGTTGTGTCTCACGCTTTGTCCCCACTGTGTCCCACTGTGTCCCGCTGTGTCCCGCTGTGCCCCCACTGTGTCCCGTTGTGTCCACAGTGTGTACCACGCTGTGTAACGCTGCTTCCCCGCTGTATCGACGCTGTGTCCCGTTGTGTCCCGCTTAGTCCTCGCTGTGTTCCCCACTGTGTCCCGCTGTGTCCCCCGCTGTGTCCCCCGCTGTGTCCTCGCTGTGTCCCCTGTTGTGTCCCGCTGTGTCCTCACTGGGTAGCCCACTGTGTCCCGCTGTGTCCACCGCTGTCCCCCGCTGTGTCCCGCTGTGTCCCGCTGTGTCCCCCGCTTTATCTTGCTGTGTCCCGCAGTGTCCCCGCTGTGTCCCGCTGTGTAACACTGTGTCCCGTGGTGTCCCACTTTGTCTCACGCTGTGTCCCCAGCTGCGTCCCCTCTGTGTCGCCGCTGTGTCCCCTCTCTGTCCTCTGCTGTCCCCCGCTGTGTCCCCCGCTGTGACCCGCTGTGTCCCGCTGTGTCCCCCGCTGTGTCCCCACTGTGTGCCCCCTGTGTCCCACTGTGTACCCCGCTGTGTCCAACTGTGTTCCCGCTGTGTCCGGCTGTGACCCGCTGTGTCCCAGCTGTGTCCCGCTGTGTACCCCTCTGTGTCCCCCTCTGTGTCCCGCTGTGTCCCCTGCTGTGTCCCTGCTGTGTCCCCGCTGTGTCCTGCTGTATACTGCTGTGTCCCCCGCTGAGTCCCGCTGTGTCCCCGCTGTGTCCCGCTGTGTTCCCCATGTGTCCCCCCGCTGTGTCCCACTGTGTCCCACTGTGTCCCCCACTGTTTCCCCCCGCTGTGTCCGGCTGTGTCCCCCGCTGTGTCCCGCTGTGTCCACTGCTGTGTACCCGCTGTGTCCCGCTTTTCCCCGGCTGTGTCCCGCTGTGTCCTCACTGTGTCCCCCGCTGTATCCCGCTGTGTCCTCGCTGTGTCCCCAGCTGTGTCCCGCTGTGTCCCCCGCTTTGTCCCGCTGTGTCCCCGGTGTGCCCGCTGTGTCCCGCTGTGTACCCCGCTGTGTCCAGCTATGTCACCGCTGTGTCCCGCTGTGGCCCATCTCTGTCTCCGCTGTCCCCCGCTGTGTCCCCCGCTGTGTTCCACTGTGTCCCGCTGTGTCCCTGCTGTGTCCCGCTGTGTCCCCCGCTGTGTCCCCGCTGTGTCCCGCTGTGTCCCTGCTGTGACCCTCTCTGTCCCCGCTGTATTGACGCTGTGTCCCGGTGTGTCCCGCTGTGTCCGCGCTGTGTTTCCGGCTGTGTCCCGCTGTGTACCCCTCTGTGTCCCCCGCTGTGTCCCTCTGTGTCCCCTCTTTGTCCCCTGCTGTTCCCCGCTGTGTCCCCCGCTGTGTCTCGCTGTGTCGCCCGCTTTGTCTCGCTGTGCCCCTGCAGTGTCCCCGCTGTGTCCCATTGTGTCACACTGTGTCCCGTGTTGTCCCGCTTTGTCCCCCGCTGTGACCTCGCAGTGTTTCCCGCTGTGTCCTCCCTGTGTCCCCCGCTGTGTCCCGCTGTGTCCCTCTGTGTCCCCGCTGTATGTCCGCTGTGTCCCGCTGTGTACCCCGCTGTGTCCAGCTGTGTCCTTTTGTGTCACGCTGTTTCCCCGCTGTGTCCCTTCTGTGTCCCTCTGTGTACCCCGCTGTGTCCAGCTTTGTCCCCGCTGTGTCTCGCTGTGTCCCACGCTCTGTCCCACACTGTGTCCCACAGTGTCCCACGCTGTGTCCCGCTGTGTCCCCCGCTGTGTCCCGCTGTGTTCCCCGCTGAGTCCCCGCTGTGTCACCGCTGTGTCCCGCTGTTTCCTCGCTGTGTCCCCTGCTGTCTCCCTCTCTGGCCCACGTTGTGTCTCACGCTTTGCCCCCGCTGTGTCCCACTGTGTCCCGCTGTGTCCGGCTGTGCCCCCACTGTGTCCCGTTGTGTCCACAGTGTGTACCACGCTGTGTAACGCTGTGTGCCCGCTGTGTTCTGCTTTGGCCTCACTGTTTTCCCCGCTGTGTACCCCTCTGTGTCCCCCGCTGTTTCCCGCTGTGTCCCCCGCTGTGTCCCTGCTGTGTCCCCGCTGTGTCCTGCTGTGTCCCGCTGTGTAATGCTGTGTCCCCTGCTGAGTCCCGCTGTGTCCCCGCTGTGTCCCAATGTGTCCTCGCTCTGTCCCCCGCTGTGTCCCGCTGTGTCCTTCCTGTGTCCCCCGCTGTGTCCCGCTGTGGCCCCCGCTGTGGCCCCCGCTATGTCCCGCTGTGTCCAACGCTGTGTCCCGCTCTGTCCTTGCTCTGTCCCCTACTGTGTGCCGCTGTGTCCTCGCTGTGTCCCCCGATGTGTCCCGCTGTGTCCTTTTGTGTCACGCTGTTTCCCCGCTGTGTCCCTGCAGTGTCCCATTGTGTACCCCGCTGTGTCCAACTTTGTCCCCGCTGTGTCTCGTTGTGTCCCACGCTCTGTCCCACATTGTGTCCCGCAGTGTCCCCCGCTGTGTCCCGCTGTGTCCCCCGCTGTGTCCCGCTGTGTCCCCCGCTGAGTCCCCACTGTGTCCCCGCTCTGTCCCGTTGTGTCCCCCGCTGTGTCCTGCTGTGTCCCGTTGTGTCCCGCTGTGTCCTTGCTGTGACCCGCTCTGTCCCCACTGTATCGATGCTGTGTCCCGCTGTGTCCTTGCTGTTTTCCCCCTGTGTCCCGCTGTGTACCACTCTGTGTCCCCCGCTGTGTCCCGCTGTGTCCCCCGCTGTGACCCACTGTGTCCCACTGTGTCCCCCACTGTGTCCCTGCTGTCTCCCCGGTGTGTCCCACTGTGTCCCGCTGTGTACTGCTGTGTCTCCCGCTGAGTTCCGCTGTGTCCCCGCTGTGTCCCAATGTGTCCTCGCTGTGTCATGCTCTGTCATGCTCCGTCCCCGCTGTGTCCCGCTGTGTCCTGCTGTGTCCCCACTGTGTGCCCGCTGTGTCCATCTGTGTACCCCGCTGTGTCCAGCTGTGTCCCCGCTGTGTCCCGCTGTGTCCCCTGTCCCCTGTTGTCCCGCGCTTTGTCCCCCGCTGTGTCCCGCTGTGTCTCGCTGTGTTACACTGTGTCCTGTGTTGTCCCGCTTGGTCCCCCGCTTTGACCTCGCTGTGTTTCCCGCTGTGTCCCTCTGTGTACCACTCTGTGTCCCCACCTGTGTCCCGCTGTGTATCCCGCTGTGTCCAGCTATGTTCCCGCAGTGTCCCCGCTGTCTCCCGCTGTGTCCTCGCTGTGTCCACCGCTGTGTCCCGTTGTGTCCCCAGCTGTGTACCCCGCTGTGTCCCTCTGTGTTCCCGCTGTATCGACGCTGTGTCCTGCTGGGTCCCGCTGTGTCCTCACTGTGTTCCCCGTTGTTTCCCGCTGTGTACCCCGCTGTGTCCCTGCTGTGTCCCTGCTGTGTCCCCACTGTGTCCCCCGCTGTGTCCTCCGCTGTGTCCCTGCTGTGTCCCCGCTGTGTCCCGCTGTGTCCCGCTGTGTCCTCGATGTGTCCCACGCTGTGTTACGCTGTGTCCCCCGCTGTGTCCTGCTGTGTCCCGCTGTGTCCCCGCTGTATTGACGCTGTGTCCCTCGCTGTGTCCCGCTGTGTCTCGCTGTGTCCCTGCTGTGACCCGCTCTGTCCCCGCTGTATTGACGCTGTATCCCGGTGTGTCCCGCTGTGTCACGCTGTGTTTCTCTCTGTGTCTGCTGTGTACCCTTCTGTGTCCTCCGCTGTGTCCCGCTGTGTACCCTGCTGTGTCCAGCTGTGTCCTCGCTGTGTCCCCCGCTGTCTCCTGCTTTGCCCCACGCTGTGTCCCGCTGTGACCCGCTGTGTCCTCGCTGTGTCCCCCGCTGTGTCCCGCTGTGTCCACTGCTGTGTCCCGCTGTGTACCCCGCTGTGTCCCGCTATGTTCCCGCAGTGTCCCCGCTGTGTCCCGCTGTGTCCCACTGTGTCCCGTGGTGTCCCAATTTGTCCCCCGCTGTGTCCCCTGGTGAGTCCCCGCTGTGTCACGCTGTGTCCTGCTGTGTACCCCGCTGTGTCCAGCTGTGTCATGGCTGTGTCCCGCTGTGGCCCATCTCTGTCTCCGCTGTGTCCCACTGTGTCCCCCACTTTGTCCCGCTGTGTCCCGCCGTGTCCCCCGCTTTGCCCTGCTGTGTCCCCGCAGGGTCCCGCTGTGTCCCACTGTGTCACACTGTGTCCCGTGGTGTCCCTCTTTGTCCCCTGCTGTGTCCCCCGCTGAGTCCCCTCTGTGTGGCCGCTGTGTCCCTCTGTGTCCTCGCTGCTTCCCCCGCTGTCTCCCGCTTTGTCCACCGCTGTTTCCGCTGTGTCAT
>NW_012295750.1:0-2372 GCF_000151885.1 Dipodomys ordii
TGGGACACAGCGGGGAAACAGCGAGGGACACAGCGGGGACACAGAGGGGGACACAGCGGGACGCAGCGGGGGCAAAGGGAGGACACAGCAGGACACAGCGGGGGACACAGTGGGGGACACAGCGTGACAAAGCGGGAGACACAGCGGGACACACCGGAGGACACAGTGGGGGCCACAGCGGGCCACAACAGAGGACACAGCGGGGGACACAGCGGGACACAGCGCGGGACACAGCGGGGAAATGGCGAGACACAGAGGGGGACACAGCGGGGACACAGCGGGGACACAGCCGGACACAGCGGGACATAGAGTGAAACAGCGGGGACACAGCGAGGGACAAAACGGGACACAGAGGGAACACAGAGGAGGACACATCGGTACGCAGTGGGGGACAAGGGAGGACACAGCAGGACACAGCGGGGGACACAACCGGACACAGCAGGACACAGCGAGGGACACAGCGGGGGACACAGCGGGACACAGTGGGGAACACAGAGAGGACCCAGCGGGACACAGCGAGACACAGCGTCGATACAGCGGGGACACAGCGGGACACAGCGGGGTACAAAGCTGGGGAAACAACGGGACACAGTTGGGGACACAGCGGGACACAGCGGGACACAGCAGGGCACAGCGGGGACAAAGCGGGAAACACAGCGAGGAACCGAGCAGGACACAGCGGGGGACATAGCGACGACACAGCGGGACACAGCGGGGACACAGCGGGACACAGCGGGGACACAGCGAGGGACACAGCGGGACACAGCGGGGACACACAGGGGGACACAGCAGGACGCAGCGGGGGCCAAGGGAGGACACAGCAGGACACAGCGGGGGAAACAGCGGGGGACACAGCGGGACACAGCGGGGTATACAGCGGGGACACAGCGGGACACATCGGGGGACACAGCGGGGACACATCGGGACACAGCGAGGGACACAACGGGACACAGAGGGGGACACAGCGGGACACAGCGGGGACAAAGCGGGACACAGGAGGACACAGCGGGGACACAGTGAGAACACAGCAGGACACAGAGGGACACAGCGAGGACACAGATGGACACAGCGGGGTACACAGCAGGACACAGCGGGACACAGAGGGACACAGCGAGGACACATCTGGACACAGCGGGGTACACAGCGGGCCACAGTCTGACACAGCGGGGACACAGGGGGGACACAGCAGGGGACATAGCGGAGACACAGCGGGGACACAGCGAGGACACAACGGGACACAGAGGGACACAGCGGGAAACAGCGGGACACAGCGGGACACAGCAGGACACAGCCGGGGACACAGAGGGACACACCAGAGGACACAGTGGGGGACAAGCGGGACACAGCGGAGGACACAGCGGGGCACACAGCAGGACACAGCGTGGGACACAGCAGGGAAACAGCGGGACACAGCGGGGGACACAGTGGGGACACAGCGGGGACACAGCCGGACACAGTGGGACATAGGGGGACACAGAGGGGACACAGCGGGACACAGTGCAGACACAGAGGGACACAACGGGGGACACAGCGGGGACACAGAGGGGGACACAGCGGGACGGAGCGGGGGACAAGGGAGGACACAGCAGGTCACAGCTGGGGACAGCTTGGGACACAGCGGCACACAGCGGGGGACAAGCGAGGACACAGTGGGACACAGCGGGACCAAGCAGGGACACAGCGGGGACCCAGCGGAGACACAGTGGGGGACACAGTGGGACAAAGCGGGGGACACAGCGGAGGATACAGCAGGGACTCATCGAGGACACAGCGGGACAGAGGACAGAGCGGGAAACAGCAGAGACAGAGCTGGACACAACGGGGTACACAGCGGGACACGGTGGGGACACAGCGAGGACACAGCGGAACACAGTGTGACACAGCGGGACACAGCAGGACACAGCGGTACACAGCGCGGGACACAGCGGGACACAGCGGTTCACAGCGCGGGACACAGCGGGACACAGCGGTGACACCGCCGGACACAGCGGGACATAGGGGGACACAGAGGGACACAGCGGGACACAGCGGAACACAGCGGGACACAGCAGGGACACAGCAGGGGACACAGCGGGACACAGCGGGGGACACAGCGGGACACAGCGGGGGACACGGGGTGACAAAGCGGGACACAGCTGGGACACAGCGGGGACTCCCCGGGGGACAGAGCGGGGGACAAATCGGGACACCAAGGGACACAGTGGGACACAGCGGGACACAGCAGGGACACTGCGGGGACACAGCGGGACAAAGCGGGGGACACAGCGGGACACAGCAGGGGACACACCGGGGGACAGCGGGGAACAGAGAAGGGACACAGCGGGACACAGCGGGGACACAGCTGGACACAGCGGGGTACACAGCGGGACACA
>NW_012295751.1:0-5025 GCF_000151885.1 Dipodomys ordii
GCTTTTCCTTCTCCTGCTCCTTCTTCTGCTTCTCTTTCTGCTTCTCATTCTGTTTCTCCTTCTCCTTCTCCTTCTCGTTCTTCTGCTTTTCCTTCTGATTCTCCTTCTGCTTCTACATCTTCTGCTACTGCCTCTACTTCTTCTGTTTCTTCTGCTTCTCCTTCTGCTTCTCCTTCTGCTTTTGCTTCTCTTTCTGCTTCTGCTTCTCCTTCTGCTTTTGCTTCTCTTTCTGCTTCTGCTTCTCCTTCGGCTTCTCCAGATTCTGCTTCTTCTGCTTCTCCTGTATCTCCTTATGCTTCAGGTTCTGCTTCTGTTTCTTCGGCTCCTCCTGCTTCTGCTTCTCCTGCTGCTGCTTCTGCTGCTGCTCCTGCTTCTATTTCTGCTTTTCCTTCTGTTTCTGCTCCTGCTTCTGCTTCTTCTCCTACTTATGTTTCTTCTGCTTCTGCTTCTCCTGCTTCTGCTTCTCCTGCTTCTCGTTGTGCTTCTCTTTCTGCTTCTCTTTCTGCTTCTCCTTCTCCTTCTTCAGCTTCTCCTTCTCCTTCTGCTTCAATTTCTCCTTGTGCTTCTCATTCTGCTTCTGCGTCTTCTGTTTCTTCTGCTTCTCTTGCTTCTGCTTCTCCTGCTTCTCCTACTTCTCGTGCTGCTTCTCCTTCTGCGTCTCTTTCTGCTTCTGCTTATCCTTTTGCTTCTCCTACTCCTAATCCTTCTCTTTCGCCTTCTCCTTCTTGTTCTTCTGCTTGTCCTGGTGCTTCTGCTTCTGCTTATTCTACTATTTCTGTTTCTTCTGCTTCTGCTTCAGATTGTGCTTCTTCTGTTTCTCCTTCTGCTTCAGATTCTGCTTCTGCTTCTTCGGCTTCTCCTGTTTCTTCTGCTTCTGCTTCTCCTGCTTCTTCTGGTTCTCCTGCTTCTCTTTCTGCTTCTCCTTCTGCTTCTGCTTCTCCTTCTGCTTCTGCTTCTGCTCTTCTCCTTCTTCTGTTTCTTTTGCTTCTGTTTATTCTGCTTCTTCTTCTTCTGTTTCTACTTCTGCTTCTCCTTCTTCTCCTTCTCTTTCTGCTTCTTCTGTTTCTCCTGCTTCTCCTTCTTATTCTCCTTCTGTTTCTGCTTCTCTTTCTGCTTCTGCTTCTCCTTCTGCTGCTCCTTCTCCTTCTCCTTCTTCTGCTTCTCTCACTGCTTCTGCTTCTACTTCTTTTGCTTATTCTTTTTCTTCTGCTTCAGCTTCTCCTGCTTCTGCTTCTTCTGCTTCTACTGCTTCTCCTTATACTTCTCCTTATGCTTCTCCTTATGCTTCTCCTTATGCTGCTGCTGCTTCTTCTTCTTCTTCGTCTTCTTCTTCTTCTCTTTCTTCTGCTTCTGCTTTTCCTGCCTCTTCTGCTTCTACTGCTTCTCTTTCTGCTTCTTGTCCTTCTCCTGTTTTTTCTCCTTCTGCTTCTCCCGCTTCTGCTTCTTCTGCTTTTCCTGCTTCTCTTTCTGCCTCTCCTTCTGCTTCTCCTGCTTCTGCTCCTTCTCTTTCTTCTGTTTCTTCTTCTTCTGCTTCTCCCGCTTGTGCTTCTTCTGCTTCTCCAGCTTCTCGTTCTGCTTCTCTTCGTCGGCTTCTCTTTCTATTTCTGCTTCTGCTTCTTCTGATTCTGATTCTTCTCCTTCTTCTTCTCCTTCTGCTTCTGTGTCTTCTGCATTTCCTGCTTCTCCTTCTGCATCTCCTTCT
Organism: Dipodomys ordii; assembly: GCF_000151885.1. NCBI lineage: Eukaryota > Metazoa > Chordata > Mammalia > Rodentia > Heteromyidae > Dipodomys > Dipodomys ordii. The sequence goes on from NW_012295751.1 coordinate 1,703, forward strand.
GCTTGTGCTTTTCCTTCTGCTTCTTCTTCTGCTCTGGCTTCTCCTTCTCCTTCTTCTGCTTCTCAGTCTGCTTCTGCTTCTTCTGCTTCCCCTCCTTCTCTTTCTGCTTCTCCTTCTGTTTCTGCTTCTCCTTTTGCTTCTGCTTCTTGTCCTTCTCCTGTTTCTTCTGCTTCTGCTTCTCCTGTTTCTGCATCTCCTGCTTCTCCTTCTGCTTCTCTTTCTGCTTCTCCTGCTGCTTTTCCTTCTCCTGCTCCTTCTTCTGCTTCTCTTTCTGCTTCTCATTCTGTTTCTCCTTCTCCTTCTCCTTCTCGTTCTTCTGCTTTTCCTTCTGCTTCTCCTTCTGCTTCTGCATCTTCTGCTTCTTCTGCTACTGCCTCTGCTTCTTCTGTTTCTTCTGCTTCCCCTTCTGCTTCTCCTTCTGCTTTTGCTTCTCTTTCTGCTTCTGCTTCTCCTTCTGCTTCTTCTCCTTCCTATGTTTCTTCTGCTTCTGCTTCTCCTGCTTCTGCTTCTCGTTGTGCTTCTCTTTCTGCTTCTCCTTCTCCTTCTTCTGCTTCTGCTTCTGCTTCTGCTTCTCCTTCTGCTTCTGCTTCAATTTCTCCTTCTGCTTATCATTCTGCTTCTGCGTCTTCTGTTTCTTCTGCTTCTCCTGCTTCTGCTCCTCCTGCTTCTCCTACTTCTCGTGCTGCTTCTCCTTCTGCGTCTCTTCCTGCTTCTGCTTATCCTTTTGCTTCTCCTACTCCTAATCCTTCTTTTTCGCCTTCTCCTTCTCCTTCTTCTGCTTCTCCTTCTGAATCTTCTTCTGCTTCTGCTTCTGCTTCTGCTGCTTCTTCTGCTTCTGCTTCTCCTTCTTCTGCTTCTCCCTCTGATTCTGCTTCTTATGCTTATTCTTTTTCTTCTGCTTCTCCCTCTGATTCTGCTTCTAATGCTTATTCTTTTTCTTCTGCTTCTCCTGCTTCTGCTTCTCCTGCTTCTGCTTCTTCTGCTTCTACTGCTTCTCCTTCTCCTTCTCCTTCTTCTTCTTCTTCTTCTTCTTCTTCTTCTTCTTCTTCTTCTTCTTCTTCTTCTTCTTCTTCTTCTTCTTCTTCTTCTTCTTCTTCTTCTTCTTCTTCTTCTTCTTCTTCTTCTTGTTCTTCTTGTTCTTCTTGTTCTTCTTCTTCTTGTTCTTGTTCTTCTTCTTCTTCTTCTTCTTCTTCTTCTTCTTCTTCTCCTTCTTCTTCTTCTTCTCCTTCTTCTTCTTCTTCTTCTTCTTCTTCTTCTTCTTCTTCTTCTTCTTCTTCTTCTTCTTCTTCTCTTTCTTCTGCTTCTGCTTTTCCTTCTTCTTCTGGTTCTACTGCTTCTCTTTCTGCTACTCATTGTGCTTCTCCTTCTGCTTCTGCTTCTCCTATTGCTTCTGCTGCTCTTCCTTCTCTTTCTCCTACTTCTACTTCTTCTTCTGCTTCTGCTTCTCCTGCTTCTCATGCTTCTCCTTCTGCATCTCCTTCTGCTTGTGCTTGTCCTTATGCTTATTCTTCTGTTTCTGCTTCTCCTTCTGCTTCTTCTGCTTCTCCTTCTGATTCTCCTTCTGCTTCTGCTTCTGTTTCTCCTTCTTCTTCTCGTTCTTCAGCTTTTCCTACTGCTTCTCCTTTTGCAGCTGCTGCAACTGCTACTGCTTCTTCTGTTTCTTCTGCTTCTCCTTCTGCTTTTGATTCTCTTTCCGCTTCTGCTTCTCCTTCTGCTTCTCATTCTGCTTCTCCATATTCTGCTTCTTCTGCTTCCCCTGCGTCTCCTTCTGCTTCAGGTTCTGCTTCTGCTTCTTCGGATTCTTATGCTTCTGCTTCTCCTGCTTCTGCTTCTTCTGCTTCCCCTCCTTCTCTTTCTGCTTCTCCTTCTGTTTCTGCTTCTCCTTCTGCTTCTGCTTCTTTTCCTTCTCCTGTATCTTCTGCTTCTGATTCTCCTGTTTCTGCATCTCCTGCTTCTACTTCTGCTGCTCTTTCTGCTTCTCCTGCTGCTTTTCCTTCTCCTGCTCCTTCTTCTGCTTCTCTATGTTTCTCCTTCTGTTTCTCCTTCTCCTTCTCGTTCTTCTGCTTTTCCATCTGCTTCTGCTTCTGCATCTTCTGCTTCTTCTGCTACTGCCTCTGCTTCTTCTCTTTCTTATGATTCTCCTTCTGCTTCTCCTTCTGTTTTGCTTCTCTTTCTGCTTCTGCTTCTCCTTCTGCTTCTCCAGATTTTGCTTCTCCTGCTTCTCCTTCTGCTTCAGGTTCTGCTTCTGCTTCTTCAGCTTCTTTTGCTTCTGCTTCTCCTTCTTCTGCTTCTTCTGCTTCTCCTGCTTCTCTTTCTGCTTTTCCTTCTGTTTCTGCTTCTCCTTCTGCTTCTTCTCCTTCTTCTGTTTCTTCTGCTTCTGCTTCTCCTGCTACTGCTTCTCTTTCTGCTTCTCTTTCTGCTTCTCCTTCTCCTTCTTCTGCTTCTCCTTCTGCTTCTGCTTCATTTTCTCCTTCTGCTTCTCATTCTGCTTCTGCGTCTTCTGTTTCTTCTGCTTCTCCTGCTTCTGCTTCTCCTGCTTCTCCTACTTCTCATGCTGCTTCTCCTTCTGCGTCTCTTTCTGCTTCTGCTTATCCTTTTGCTTCTCCTACTCCTAATCCTTCTCTTTCGCCTTCTCCTTCTCCTTCTACTTCTCCTGCTTCTCCTTCTGCATCTTCTTCTGCTTCTGCTTCTGCTGCTTCTTCTGCTTCTGCTTCTCCTTCTTCTGCTTCTCCTTCTGATTCTGCTTCTTATGCTTATTCTTTTTCTTCTGCTTCTGCTTCTCCTGCTTCTGCTTCTCCTGCTTCTGCTTCTTGTGCTTCTCCTGCTTCTCCTTCTCATTCTCCTTCTCTTTCTGCTTCTGCTTATCCTTCTGTTTCTCCTACTCCTAATCCTTCTCTTTCTCCTTCTCCTTCTTCTTCTTCTGATCCTCCTGCTGCTTCTTCTTCTGCTTCTTCTGCTTTTTCTGTTTCTTTTTCTTCTGCTTCAACTTCTGCTTCTTCTGCTTCTCCTTCTGCTTCTCCTTCTGCTTCTGCTCTTCTCCTTCTGTTTCTTCTGTTTCTGCTTCTCCTGCTTCTTCTTCTTCTGCTTCTCCTACTTCTCCTTCTGCTTCTCCGTCTCCTTCTCCTTCTCCTTCAATTTCTCCTTCTTGTGCTTCTCATTCTGCTTCTGCTTCTTCTTCTCCTGCTTCTGCTTCTTCTGTTTCTCCTTCTGCTTCTTCTTCTGCTTCTCTTTCTGCTTCTTATTCTGCTTCTGCTCCTCCTACTCCTAATCCTTCTCTTTCTCCTTCTTCTTCTGCTTCTCCTTCTGCTTCAGGTTCTCCTTCT
>NW_012295752.1:0-5025 GCF_000151885.1 Dipodomys ordii
TCAGCTTCTCCTTCTGCCTCTCCTATTGATTCTGCTGCCCTTCCTTCTCCTTCTCCTACTTCTGCTTCTCCTTCTGCTTCTGCTTCTTCTGCTTCTCCTTCTTCTGCTTCTCCTGATTCTCCTTCTGCTTCTCCTTCTGCTGCTCCTTCTCCTTCTTCTGCTTCTCCCTCTGCTTCTGCTTCTTATGCTTCTTCTTTTTCTTCTGGTTCTGCTTCTCCTGCTTCTGCTTCTTATGCTTCTTCTGCTCTTCTTCTTCTGCTGCTTCTTCTGCTTCTATTTCTGCTTCTTCTGATTCTCCTGCTTCTCCTTCTTGTTCTCCTTCTGTTTCTGCTTTTCTTTCTACTTCTGCTTCTCCTTCTGCTGCTCCTACTCCTTCTCCTTCTTCTGCTTCTCCTAGTGCTTCTGCTTCTTTTGCTTATTCTTTTTCTTCTGCTTCTGCTTCTCCTGCTTCTGCTTCTTCTGCTTCTACTGCTTCTCCTTATGCTTCTCCTTATGCTTCTCCTTATGCTTCTTCTTCTTCTTCTTCGTCGTCGTCTTCTTCTTCTTCTTCTTCTTCTTCTTCTTCTTCTTCTTCTTCTTCTTCTTCTTCTTCTTCTTCTTCTTCTTCTTCTTTTTCTTCTGCTTCTGCTTTTCCTGCTTCTTCTGCTTCTACTGCTTCTCTTTCTGCTTCTCATTCTGCTTCTGCTTCTCCTTCTGCTTCTCCTATTGCTTCTGCTGCCCTTCCTTCTCCTTCTCCTTCTCCTACTTCTGCTTCTCCTTCTGCTTTTGCTTCTTCTGGTTCTCCTGCTTCTCCTTCTGCATCTTCTTCTGCTTCTGCTTCTCCTTCTGCATTTTCTTCTGCTTCTGCTTCTCCTTCGCTTCTCCTTCTGCTTCTTCTGCTTCTCCTTCTGATTCTCCTTCTGCTTCTGCTTCTGTTTTTCCTTCTCCTTCTCGTTCTTCTGTTTTTCCTTCTGCTTTTCCTTCTGCTTCTGCTGCAACTGCTACTGCTTCTGCTTCTTCTGTTTCTTCTGCTTCTCCTACTTGTCTTGCTGCTCCTTCTTCTTCTTCTCTTTCTGCTTCTCCTTCTGTTTCTCCTTCTTCTCTTTCTAGTTCTTCTGTTTTTCCTTCCGCTTCTCCTTCTGCTTCTGCATCTTCTGCTTCTTCTGCTACTGTCTCGGCTTCTTCTGCTTCTCTTTCTGCTTCTCCTTCTGCGTTTGCTTTTCTTTCTGCTTCTGCTTCTCCTTCTGCTTCTCCAGATTCTGCTTCTTCTGCTTCTCCTGCTTCTCCTTCTGCTTCAGGTTCTGCTTCTGATTCTTCGACTTCTTCTGCTTCTGCTTCTCCTGCTGCTACTTCTTCTGCTTCCCCTCCTTCTCTTTCTGCTTCTCCTTCTGTTTCTGCTTCTCCTTCTGCTTCTGCTTCTTCTCCTTCTTCTGTTTCTTCTGCTTCTGCTTCTCCTGCTTCTGCTTCTCCTGCGTCTCGTCTTGCTTCTCTTTCTGCTTTTCTTTCTGCTTCTCCTTCTCCTTTTTCTGCTTCTCCTTCTGCTTCTGCTTCTCCTTCTGTTTCTGCTTCAATTTCTCCTTCTGCTTCTCATTCTGCTTCTGCGTCTTCTGTTTCTTCTGCTTCTCCTGCTTCTGCTTCTCCTGCTTCTCCTACTTCTCGTGCTGCTTCTCCTTCTGCGTCTCTTTCTGCTTCTGCTTATCCTTTTGCTTCTCCTACTCCTAATCCTTCTCTCTCGCCTTCTCAGTCTTCTTCTTCTCCTTCTCCTGCTGCTTCTGCTTCTGCTTATTCTACTATTTCTGTTTCTTCAGCTTCTGCTTCAGATTGTGCTTCTTCTGTTTCTCCTTCTGCTTCAGATTCTGCTTCTGCTTCTTCGGCTTCTCCTGTTTCTTCTGCTTCTGCTTCTCCTGCATCTTCTGCTTCTCCAGCTTCTATTTCTGCTTCTCCTTCTGCTTCTGCTCTTCTCCTTCTTCTGTTTCTTTTGATTCTGTTTCTTATGCTTCTTCTTCTGTTTCTTCTGATTCTACTTCTGCTTCTCCTTCTTCTCTTCTTTCTGCTTCTACTTCTGCTTCTTCTGATTCCCTGCTTCTCCTTCTTGTTCTCCTTCTGTTGCTGCTTCTCTTTCTGCTTCTACTTCTCCTTCTGCTGCTCCTTCTCCTTCTCCTTCTTCTGCTTCTCCCAGTGCTTCTGCTTCTGCTTCTTTTGCTTATTCTTTTTCTTCTGCTTCTGCTACTCCTGCTTCTGCTTCTTCTGCTTCTACTGCTTCTCCTTCTTCTTCTTCTTCTTCTTCTTCTTCTTCTTCTTCTTCTTCTTCTTCTTCTTCTTCTTCTTCTTCTTCTTCTTCTTCTTCTTCTTCTTCTTCTTCTTCTTCTTCTTCTTCTCTTTCTTCTGCTTCTTCCTTTCCTGCTTCTTCTGCTTCTACTGCTTCTCTTTCTCCTTCTCATTCTGCTTCTGCTTCTCCTTCTGCTTCTCCTATTGCTTCTGCTGCCCTTCCTTCTCCTACTTCTGCTTCTCCTTCTGCTTTTGCTTCTTCTTCTTCTCCTGCTTCTCCTTCTGCATCTTCTTCTGCTTCTGCTTCTCCTTCTGCTGCTTCTTCTGCTTCTGCTTCTCCTTCTTCTGCATCTTCTTCTGCTTCTGCTTCTCCTTCTGCTGCTTCTTCTGCTTCTGCTTCTCCTTCTTCTGCTTCTCCTTCTGCTTCTCCTTCTGCTTCTCCTTCTGCTGCACCTTCTGCTTCTCGTTCTGTTTCTGATTCTCCTTCTGCTCTTCCTACACCTAATCCTTCTCTTTCTCCTTCTCCTTCTTCTTCTTCTGCTTCTCGTTCTGCTTCTGCTACTACTTCTTCTGCTTGTTCTGTATCTTCTGCTTCAGGTCCTGCTTCTGCTTCTTCAGCTTCTTCTGTTTCTTCTGCTTCTGCTTCTCCTGCTACTGCTTCTTCTCCTTCTCTTTCTGCTTCTCCTTCTGCTTCTGCTTCTCCTTCTGCTCCTTCTCCTTCTTCTGTTTCTTCTTCTTCTTCTTCTTCTCCCGCTTCTGCTTCTTCTGCTTCTCCTTCCTTTCCTCTGCTTCTGCTTCTCCTTCTCCTTCTGCTTCTCTTTCTGCTTCTGCTTCTTCTGATTCTCCAACTAATCCTTCTTCTTCTCCTTCTGTTTCTACTTCTCTTTCTGCTCCTCCATCTCCTTCTGCTTCACCTTCTGCTGCTCCTTCTCCTTCTTCTGTTTCTCCCTCTGCTTCTGCTTCTTATGCTTCTTCTTGTTCTTCTGCTTCTGCTTCTCCTGCTTCTGCTTCTTATGCTTCTACTGCTTCTTCTTCTGCTTCTTCTTCTTCTGCTTCTTCTGCTTCTACTTCTCTTTCTGCTTCTGCTTCTCCTGCTTGTTTTTCTGCTTCTTCTGCTGCTTCTCCTTCTGCTGCTTCTTCTACTTCTCCTTCTGCTTCTCTTTTTGCTTCTCTTTCTGCTTCTGCTTCTTCTGTTTCTCCTGCCTGAATTTCTGGTTCTACTTCTTCTGCTGCTTCTCCTTCTGCTTCTGCTTCTACTTCTGCTTCTGTTTCTGCTTCTGCTTCTTCTGCTTCTTCTCTTTCGGCTTCTCCTGCTTCTGCTTCTTGTGCTTCTCCTGCTTCTCTTTTTGCTTCTCATTCCGCTTCGGCTTCTCCTTCTGCTTCTCCTCCTTCTCCTTCTCCTACTTCTGCTTCTCCTTCAGCTTCTGCTTCTTCTGCTTCTCCTTCTGCATCTCCTTCTGCTTGTGCTTGTCCTTATGCTTCTTCTTCTGCTTCTGCTTCTCTTTCTCCTTTTTTTGCTTCTCCTTTTGCTTCTGCTTCTTCTGCTTTTCCTGCTTCTCCTTCTGCTTCTGCTTCTTCTGTTTCTCCTGCTTCACCTTCTGCATCTTCTTCTGCTTCTCCTTCTCCTTCTTTTGCTTTTCCTTTTGCTTCTGCTTCTTCTGCTTTTCCTGCTTCTCCTTCTGCTTCTGCTTCTTCTGTTCCTCCTGCTTCTCCTTCTGCATCTTCTTCTGCTTCTGCTTCTCCTTCTTCTGCTTCTCCTTCTGATTCTCCTTCTGCTTCTTCTTCTTCTGCTTTACCTTCTTCTCTTTCTGCTTCTCCTTCTGCTTCTCCTTCTGTTTCTCCTTCTCCTTCTTGTTCTTCTCCTTTTCCTTCTGCTTCTCCTTCTGCTTCTGCTACAACGGCTACTGCTTCTACTTCTTTTGTTTCTTCTGCTTCTCCTTCTGCTTTTGCTTCTCTTTCTGCTTCTGCTTCTCCTTCTGCTTCTCCGGATTCTGCTTCTTCTGCTTCTCCTGCTTCTCCTTCTGCATCTTCTTCTGCTTCTGCTTCTCTTTCTGCTGCTACTTCTGCTTCTGCTTCTCCTTCTCCTTCTTCTGTTTCTCCTTCTGATTCTCCTTCTGCTTCTCCTTCTCCTTCTCGTTCTTCTGCTTTTCCTACTGCTTTTCCTTCTGCTTCTGCTACAACGGCTACTGCTTCTGCTTCTTTTGTTTCTTCTGCTTCTACTTCTGCTTTTGATTCTCTTTCTGCTTCTGCTTCTCCTTCTGCTTCTCATTCTGCTTCTCCAGATTCTGCTTCTTCTACTTCTCCTGCTTCAGGTTCTGCTTCTGCTTCTTCGGATTCTTATGCTTCTGCTTCTTCTGCTTCCCCTCCTTCTCTTTCTGCTTCTCCTTCTGTTTCTGCTTCTCTTTCTGCTTCTCCTTCTGCTTCTCCTTCTGCTTCTGCTATTTCTCCTTCTTCTTCTTTTTCTTCTTCTTCTGCTTCTCCTGCTTTTCGTTCTGCTTCTCTTCGTCTGCTTCTCTTTCTGCTTCTGCTTCTCCTTCTGCTTCTCCAGATTCTGCTTCTTCTCCTTCTCCTGCTTCTCCTTCTGCTTCAATTCTGCTTCTGTTTCTTCGGCTTCTTCTGCTTCTGCTTCTCCTGCTTCTTCTGCTTCTGCTTCTCCTGCTGCTGCTTCTTCTGCTGCTCCTGCTTCTATTTCTGCTTTTCCTTCTGTTTCTGCTTCTCCTTCTGCTTCTGCTTCTTCTCCTTCTTATGTTTCTTCTGCTTCTGCTTCTCCTGCTTCTG
>NW_012295753.1:0-2553 GCF_000151885.1 Dipodomys ordii
CTTCTCCTTCTGCATCTCCTTCTGCTTGTGCTTGTCCTTATGCTTCTTCTTCTGCCTCTGCTTCTCCTTCTCCTTCTTTTGCTTCACCTGTTGCTTCTGCTTCTTCTGCTTTTCCTGCTTCTCCTTCTTCTTCTGCTTCTTCTGCTTCTCCTTCTGCATCTTCTTCTGCTTCTGCTTCTCCTTCTCCTTCTTCTACTTCTCCTTCTGATTCTCCTTCTGCTTCTTCTTCTGCTTTACCTGCTTCTCTTTCTGCTTCTCCTTCTGCTTCTCCTTCTGTTTCTCCTTCTCCTTGTTCTTCTGCTTTTCCTTCTGCTTTTCCAACTGCTTCTGCTACAACTGCTACTGCTTCTACTTCTTCTGTTTCTTCTGCTTCTCCTTCTGCTTTTGATTCTCTTTCTGCTTCTGCTTCTCCTTCTGCTTCTCCTTCTGCTTCTCCAGATTCTGATTCTTCTGCTTCTCCTTCTGCTTCAGGTTCTGCTTCTGCTTTTTCGGATTCTTATGCTTCTGCTTCTCCTGCTTCTGCTTCTTCTGCTTCCCCTCCTTCTCTTTCTGCTTCTCCTTCTGCTTCTGCTTCTTGTCCTTCTCCTGTTTCTTCTGCTTGTTCTTCTCCTGTTTCTGCATTTCCTGCTTCTCCTTCTGCTGCTCTTTCCTTTTCTCCTGCCGCTTTTCTTTCTACTGCTCCTTCTTCTGCTTCTCTTTCTGCTTCTACTCCTGTTTCTCCTTCTCCTTCTCCTTCTAGTTCTTCTGCTTTTCCTTCTGCTTCTCCTTCTGCTTCTGAATCTTCTGCTTCTTCTGATACTGCCTCTGCTTCTTCTGTTTCTTCTGCTTCTCCTTCTGCTTTTGCTTCTCTTTCTGCTTCTGCTTCTCCTTCTGCTTCTCCAGATTCTGCTTCTTCTGCTTCTCCTGCTTCTCCTTCTGCTTCAGGTTCTGCTTTTGCTTTTTCGGCTTCTTCTGCTTCTGCTTCTTCTGCTGCTGCTTCTTCTGCTTCTCCTGCTTCTCTTTATGCTTTTCCTTCTGTTTCTGCTTCTCCTTCTGCTTCTGCTTCTTCCCCTTCTTCTGTTTGTTCTGCTTCGGCTTCTCCAGCTTCTGCTTCTCCTGCTTCTCGTTCTGCTTCTCTTTCTGCTTCTCTTTCTCCTTCTCCTTGTCCTTCTCCTTCTTCTGCTTCTTCTTCTGCTTCTGCTTCTCCTTCTGCTTCTGCTTCAATTTCTCCTTCTGCTTCTCATTCTGCTTCTGCGTCTTCTGTTTCTTCTGCTTCTCCTGCTTCTGCTTCTCCTGCTTCTCCTAATTCTCGTGCTGCTTCTCCTTCTTTCTGCTTCTGATTATCCTTTTGCTTCTCCTACTTCTAATCCTTCTCTTTCAACTTCTCTTTCTTCTTCTTCTGCTTCTCCTGGTGATTCTGCTTCTGCTTATTCTACTATTTCTGTTTCTTCTGCTTCTGCTTCAGATTGTGCTTCTTCTGTTTCTCCTTCTGCTTCAGATTCTGCTTCTGCTTCTTCGGCTTCTCCTGTTTCTTCTGCTTCTGCTTCTCCTGCTTCTTCAGCTTCTCCTGCTTCTCTTTCTGCTTCTCCTTCTGCTTCTGCTTTTCCTTCCGCTTCTGCTTCTGTTCTTCTCCTTCTTCTGTTTATTTTGCTGCTTCTCCTGCTTCTGCTTCTTCTGCTTCTACTGCTTCTCCTTCTCCTTCTCCTTCTCCTTCTCCTTCTCCTTCTTCTTCTCCTTCTCCTTCTTCTTCTTCTTCTTCTTCTTCTTCTTCTTCTTCTTCTTCTTCTTCTTCTTCTTCTTCTTCTTCTTCTCTTTCTGCTGCTTCTGCTTTTCCTGCTTCTTCTTCTTCTACTGCTTCTCTTTCTGCTTCTCATTCTGCTTCTGCTTCTCCTTCTGCTTCTCCTATTGCTTCTGTGGCTCTTCCTTCTCCTTCTCCTACTTCTCCTTCTCCTTCTGCTTCTGCTTCTTCTTCTTCTCCTGCTTCTCCTTCTGCATCTTCTTCTACTTCTGCTTCTCCTTCTGCTTCTTCTTCTGCTTCTGTTTCTCCTTCTGCTTCTCCTTCTGCTTCTTCTCCTTCTCCTTCTGCTTCTCCTTCTGTTTCTCCTTCTCCTTCTCGTTCTTCTGCTTTTACTTTTTCTTCTCCTTCTGCTTCTGCTGCAACTTCTACTGCTTCTGCTTCTTCTGTTTCTTCCGCTTCTCCTTCTCCTTTTGATTCTCTTTCTGCTTCTGCTTCTCCTTCAGCTTCTCATTCTGCTTCTCCAGATTCTGCTTCTTCTGCTTCTCCTGCTTCTCCTTCTGCTTCAGGTTCTGCTTCTGCTTCTTCGGATTCTGATGCTTCTGGTTCTCCTGCTTCTGCTTCTTCTGCTTCCCCTCCTTCTCTTTCTGCTTCTCCTTCTGTTTCTGCTTCTCCTTCTGCTTCTGCTTCTGCTTCTTGTCCTTCTCCTGTTTCTACTGCTTCTGCTTCTCCTGCTTCTGTTTCTTCTGCTTTTCCTGCTTCTCTTTCTGCTTCTCCTTCTGCTTCTGCTCCTCCTACTGCTTCTGCTCCTTCTATTTCTTCTGTTTCTTCTTCTTCTG
>NW_012295754.1:0-2472 GCF_000151885.1 Dipodomys ordii
TCTGCTTCACCTTCTGCTACTCCTTCTCCTTCTTCTATTTCTCCCTCTGCTTCTGCATCTTATGCTTCTTCTATATCTTCTGATTCTGCTTCTCCTGCTTCTGCTTCTTATGCTTCTACTGCTTCTTCTTCTGCTTCTTCTGCTTCTACTTCTCTTTCTGCTTCTGCTTCTCCTGCTTGTTTTTCTGCTTCTTTTGCTGCTTTTTCTACTTCTCCTTCTGCTTCTCTTTTTGCTTCTCCTTCTGCTTCTGCTTCTTCTGTTTCTCGTGCCTGAATTTCTGGTTCTACTTCTTCTGCTGCTTCTCCTTCTGCTTCTGCTTCTCCTTCTGCTTCTGTTTCTGCTTCTTCTCTTTCGGCTTCTCCTGCTTCTGCTTCTTGTCCTCCTCCTGCTTCTCTTTCTGCTTCTCATTTTGCTTCTGCTTCTCCTTCTGCTTCTCCTCCTTCTCCTTCTCCTACTTCTGCTTCTCTTTCAGCTTCTGCTTCTTCTGCTTCTCCTGCATCTCCTTCTGCTTGTGCTGGTCCTTATGCTTCTTCTTCTTCCTCTGCTTCTCCTTCTCCTTCTTTTGCTTCACATTTTGCTTCTGCTTCTTCTGCTTTTCCTGCTTCTCCTTCTGCTTCTGCTTCTTCTGCTTCTCCTTCTGCATCTTCTTCTGCTTCTGCTTCTCCTTCTCCTTCTTCTGCTTCTCCTTCTGATTCTCCATCTGCTTCTTCTTCTGCTTTGCCTGCTTCTCTTTCTGCTTCTCCTTCTGCTTCTCCTTCTGTTTCTCCTTCTCCTTCTTGTTCTTCTGCTTTTCCTTCTGCTTTTCCTACTGCTTCTGCTACAACTGCTACTGCTTCTACTTCTTCTGTTTCTTCTGCTTCTCCTTCTGCTTTTGATTCTCTTCCTGCTTCTGCTTCTCCTTCTGCTTCTCATTCTGTTTCTCCAGATTCTGATTCTTCTGCTTCTCCTGCTTCTCCTTCTGCTTCAGGTTCTGCTTCTGCTTCTTCGGATTCTTATGCTTCTGCTTCTCCTGCATCTGCTTCTTCTGCTTCCCCTCCTTCTCTTTCTGCTTCTCCTTCTGCTTCTGCTTCTTGTCCTTCTCCTGTTTCTTCTGCTTGTTCTTCTCCTGTTTCTGCATTTCCTGCTTCTCCTTCTGGTGCTCTTTCTTTTTCTCCTGCCGCTTTTCTTTCTACTGCTCCTTCTTCTGCTTCTCTTTCTGCTTCTACTCCTGTTTCTCCTTCTCCTTCTCCTTCTAGTTCTTCTGCTTTTCCTTCTGCTTCTCCTTCTGCTTCTGAATCTTCTGCTTCTTCTGATACTGCCTCTGCTTCTTCTGTTTCTTCTGCTTCTCCTTCTGCTTTTGCTTCTCCTTCTGCTTCTGCTTCTCCTTCTGCTTCTCCAGATTCTGCTTCTTCTGCTTCTCCTGCTTTTCTTTCTGCTTCAGGTTCTGCTTCTGCTTCTCCTGCTGCTGCCTCTTCTGCTTCTCCTGCTTCTCTTTCTGCTTTTCCTTCTGTTTTTGCTTCTCCTTCTGCTTCTTCTCCTTCCTATGTTTCTTCTGCTTCTGCTTCTCCTGCTTCTGCTTCTCCTGATTCTCCTTGTGCTTCTCTTTCTGCTTCTCCTTCTCCTTCTTCTGCTTCTCCTTCTGCTTCTGCTTCTCCTTCTGCTTCTGCTTCTGCTTCAATTTCTCCTTCGGCTTCTCATTCTCCTTCTCCGTCTTCTGTTTCTTCTGCTTCTCCTGCTTCTGCTTCTCCTGCTTCTCCTACTTCTCGTGCTGCTTCTCTTTCTGCTTCTCTTTCTGTTTCTCCTTCTCCTTCTTCTTCTTCTCCTTCTGCTTCTGCTTCTCCTTCTGATTCTGCTTCTGCTTCAATTTCTCCTTCTGCTTCTCATTCTGCTTCTGCGTCTTCTGTTTCTTCTGCTTCTCCTGCTTCTGCTTCTCCTGCTTCTCCTACTTCTCGTGCTGCTTCTCCTTCTGCGTCTCTTTCTGCTTCTGCTTATTCTTTGCCTCTCCTACTCCTAAACCTTCTCTTTCGCCTTCTCCTTCTCCTTCTTCTGCTTCTCCTGCTTCTCCTTCTGCATCTTCTTCTGCTTCTGCTTCTCCTTCTGCTGCTTCTTCTGCTTCTGCTTCTCCCTCTGATTCTGCTTCTTATGCTTATTCTTTTTCTTCTGCTTCTGCTTCTGCTTCTCCTGCTTCTGCTTCTTCTGCTTCTACTGCTTCTCCTTCTTCTTCTCCTTCTCCTTCTCCTTCTCCTTCTCCTTCTCCTTCTTCTTCTTCTTCTTCTTCTTCTTCTTCTTCTTCTTCTTCTTCTTCTTCTTCTTCTTCTTCTTCTTCTTCTTCTTCTTCTTCTTCTCCTTCTTCTTCTTCTTCTTCTTCTCTTTCTGCTGCTTCTGCTTTTCCTGCGTCTTCTGCTTCTAGTGCTTCTCTTTCTGCTTCTCCTTCTGCTTCTGCTTCTGCTTCTTGTCCTTCTCCTGTTTCTTCTGCTTCTGCTTCTCCTGTGA
>NW_012295755.1:0-5025 GCF_000151885.1 Dipodomys ordii
CACTGTGTCCTCGCTGTGTCCCCCTCTGTGTCCCGCTGTGTCCCCCGCCGTGTCCGGCTGTGTCCCGCTGTGTCCCGCTGTGTCCCGCTTTGTCCCCCACTGTGTCCCGCTGTGTCCCCGCAGTGAACCCGCTGTGTCCCGCTGTCCCACTGTGTCCCGTGGTGTCCCGCTTTTTCCCCCGCTGTGTCCCCGGCAGAGTCTCTCTGTTTCCCCACTGTGTCCTCTCTGTGTCCCCCGCTGTGTCCTTCTCTGTTCCCCACTGAGTCTCCCGTTTTGTCCCCGCTGTGCCCCGCTGTGTCCCGCTGTGTCCCGCTGTGTCCCCCACTGTGTCCCGTTGTGTCATCAGCTGTGTACCCCGCTGTGTCCCGCTGTGCTCCCGCTGTATCGACACTTTGTCCCGCTGGGTCCTGCTGTGTCCTCTCTGTGTTCCCCACTGTGTCCCGCTGTGTCCCCCGCTGTGTCCCGCAGTATCCCCCGCTGAGTCCCCCTGTGTCACCGCTGTGTCCCTCTGTGTCCCCGTTCTATCGACGCTGTGTCCCGCTGGGTCCCGCTGTGTACTCTCTTTGTTCTCCGTTGTGTCCCGCTGTGTCCCCCGCTGTGTCTCTCGCTGTGTCCCTCTGTGTCCCCGGCTGTGTCCGGCTGTGTCTTGCTGTGTCCTTGCTATGTCCCCGCTGTGTCCCGATGTGACCCGCAGTGTCCCCAGCTGAGTCCCGCTGTGTCAAAGCTGTGTCCCGCTGTGTCCTCGCTGTGTCCCCCGCTGTGTCCCGCTTTGTCCCCGCTGTGTACTGCTGTGTCCCCCGCTGTGTCCCACTGGGTCCCGCTGTGTCCCCCGCTGTGTCCTGCTGTGTCCCTGCAGGTTCACCGCTGTTTCACGCTGTGTCCTGCTGTGTCTCGCTGTGTCCCGCTGTGTCCTCACTTTGTCCCATACTGTGTTCCGCTGTGTCCTCCCAGTGTCCCCCGCTGTGTCCCGCTGTGTCCCCCGCTGTGCCCCGCAGTGTCCCGCTGTGTCCCGCTGTGTCCTTGCTGTGTCCCACTGTGTCCCCGCTGTTTCCCCGCTGGGTCCTGCTGTGTCCCGCTCTGTCCCGCTGGGTCCCCAGCTGTGTACCCCGCTGTGTCCCGCTGTGTCCCCGCTGTATCGACGCTGTGTCCCGCTTGGTCCCGCTGTGTCCTCGCAGTGTTCCCCGCTGTGTCCCGCTGTTTACCCCTCTGTGTCCCCGCTGTGTCCCGCTGTGTCCCGCTGTGTACTGCTGTGTCCCCCGCTGAGTCCCGCTGTGTCCCCGCTGTGTCCCAATGTGTCCGCGCTGTGTCCCCTGCTGTGTCCCGCTGTGTTCCCCCCTGTTTCCCCCCGCTGTGTCCCGCTGTGTCCCGCTGTGTTTCCTGCTGTGTCCTCTGCTCTGTCCCACTGTGTCCCCCCTCTGTGTCCTGCTGTGTCCCGCTGTGTCCCCCCTGTGTCCCCTGCTGTGTCCCGCTGTGTCCACACTGTGTTCCCCGTGTGTCCCGCTGTGTACCCCGCTGTGACCCGCTGTGTCCCGCTGTGTCCCGCTGTTTCTCCGCTGTGTCCCCGCTGTGTGCCCAGTGTGTCCCGCTGTGTACCCCGCTGTGGCTAGCTGTGTCACTGCTGTGTCCCGCTGTGTACTGCTGTGTCCCCCTCTGAGTCCCGCTGTGTCCCCGCTGTGTCCCAATGTGTCCTCGCTGTATCCCCCCCTGTGTCCCGCTGTGTCCCCCTGTTTCCCCCGCTGTGTCCAGCTGAGTCCCTCTGTGTCCCCTGCTGTGTCCCCCGCTCTGTCCCACTGTGTCCCCCTCTGTGTCCCGCTGTGTCCCGCTGTGTACTGCAGTGTCCCCCGCTGAGTCCCGCTGTGTCCCCCCTGTGTCCCAATGTGTCTTCCCTGTGTCCCCCGCTGTGTCCCCCTTTGTCCCCCGCTGTGTCCCGCTGTGTCAACTGCTGTGTCCACATTGTGTCCCGCTGTTTCCCCCGCTGTGTCCCGCTGTGTCCTCACTGTGTCTCGCTGTGTCCTCGCTGTGTCCACCGTGTGTCCCACCGTGTGTCCCACTGTGTGCCCCGCTGTGTCCCCCGTGAGTCCCGCTGTGTACCCCGCTGTGTCCCGCTGTGTCACGCTTTGTCCCGCTCTTTCCCCACTGTGTTCCGCTGTGTCCCGGCTGTGTCCCGGCTGTGTGCCCGCTGTGTAATCTGCTGTGTCTCGCTTTGTACCCGTTGTGTCTCGCTGTGTCCCCCGCTCTGTCCCCCGCTGTGTCCCGCCTTTTCCCCCTCTGTGTCCCGCTGTGTCCTGCTGTGTCCCTCGCTGTGTCCCGCTGTATCCACGCAGTGTCCCCGCTGTATCCCACTGTGTCCCCTTGTGTTCCGTGTTGTCCCGTTTGTGCCCCTTAGTGTCCCCCACTGTGTCCCCACTGTGTCCCCGCTGTGTCCCGCTGTGTCCTCGCTGTGTCCCCTGCTGTGTCCTGCTCTGTTCCCCGCTGTGTCGCCCACTTTGTCCCCACTGTGCCCCTCTGTGTCCCGCTGTGTACCGCTGTGTCCCGCTGTGTCCTGCTGTGTCCCCCGCTGAGTCCCGCTGTGTACCCGCTGTGTCCCAATGTGTCCTCGCTGTGTCCCCCGCTGTGTCCCGCTGTGTCCCGCTGTGTCCCTCTGTGGCCCCTGCTGTATCCCCTGCTCTGTCCCACTGTGTCCCTGCTGTGTCCCTACTGTGTCCCCGCTGTGTCCCGCTGTATTCCGCTGTGTCCCCCGCTGTGTCCCGCATTGTCCCCCCTGTGTCCCCCGCTGTGTCCCGCTCTGTCCCCAGCTGTGTCTCCGCTGTTTCCCGCTGTGTCCCGCTGTGTCCCGCTGTGATCCTGATGAGTTCCGCTGTGTCACCGCAGTGTCCTTCTGTGTCCTCGCTGTGTCCCCTGCTGTGTCCTGCTCTGTTCCCTGCTGTGTCTCCCACTTTGTCCCCATTGTGCTCCGCTGTGTCCCGATGTGTCCCGATGTGTCCCGCTATGTCCCCCACTGTTTTCCGTTGTGTCCCCAGCTGTGTACCCCGCTGTGTCCTGCTGTGTCCCCACTGTATCGATGCTGTGTCCCGCTTGGTCCCGCTGTGTCCTCTCTGTGTACCCCGCTGTGTCCCACTGTGTCCCCCACTGTGTCCCACTTTGTCCCTCGCTGTGTTCCTCGCTGTGTCCCGCTGTGTCCTCCCTGTGTCCCCTGCTGTGTCCTGCTGTGTCCCCCGCTGTGTCCCGCTGTGTCCCCTGCTGTGTCACACGCTGTGTCCCTGTTGAGCCCCGCTGTGTCCCACTGTGTCCCGCTGTGTCCTGCTGTGCCCCCCGCTGAGTCCCGCTGTGTACCCACTGTGTCCCAATGTGTCCTCGCTGTGTCCCCTGCTGTGTCCCGCTGTGTCCTCGCTGTGTCCCCCGCTGTGTCCCGCTGTGTCCCTCTGTGGCCCCTGCTGTATCCCCTGATCTGTCCCACTGTGTCACCCGCTGTGTCCCGGCTGTGTCCCCGATGTGTCCCGCTGTATTCCACTGTGTCCCCTGCTGTGTCCCGCTTTGTCCCCCCTGTGTCCCCCGCTGTGTCCCGCTGTGTCCCCCGCTGTGTCCCGCTGTGTCCACGTTGTCCCCTGGTGGGTCCCCGCTGTCCCCTTCTGTGTCTCCGCTGTACCCGCTGTGTCCCGCTGTGTCCCTCTGTGTTCCCCACTGTGTCCCTCTGTATTCCCTGCTGTGTCCCGCTGTGTCCCACGCTGTGTCCCGCTGTGTCCCCTGCTGTGTCCCTGCTGTGTCCCGCTGTTTCCCGCTGTGACCCTGCTGAGTCCTGCTGTTTTCCCGCTGTGTCCCGCTTTGTCGTCGCTGTGTCCCCCGCTGTGTCCCACTATGTCCCCCGCTGTGTCCCGCTGTGTTCCGCTGTGTCCCTGCTGTGTCCCGCTGTGTCCCCCACTTTATCCCCACTGTGTCCCGCTGTGTCCTCACTGTGTCCCCCGTGTGTCCCGCTGTGTACCCTGCTGTGTCCCTCTGTGTCCCGCTCTGTCCCTACTGTGTCCCGATGTGTCCCGCTGTGTCCCCGCTGTGTGCCCACTGTGTCCTGCTGTGTACCCCACTGTGTCCAGCGGTGTCACCGCTATGTCCTGCTCTGTCCTTTCTCTGTCCCCTGCTGTCACCTGCTCTGTCCCCCGCTGTGTCCCGCTGTGTCCCACTATGTCCCCTGCTTTTGTCCCGCTGTTTCTCCACAGTGTCCCCGCTGTGTCCTGTTGTGTCACATTGTGTCCCGTGGTGATCCACTTTGTCCCCTCCTGTGTCCCCCGATGAGTGCCGCTTTGTCCCCGTTGTGTCCCCCGCTCTGTCCCCTGCTGTGTTCCGCAGTGTCCACCTCTGTGTCCCGCTGTGTCCTGCTGTGTCCCCCGCTGTGTCCCGCTGTATTCCGTGGTGTCCCGTTTGTCACCCGTTGTGTCCCCTGCTGAGTCCCCGCTTTGTCCCCGCTGTGACCCCCTGTGTCCCGCTGTGTCCCGCTGTGTCCCGCTATGGTCCCCACTGTGTCCCGTTGTGTCCCCAGCTATGTACCCCGCTGTGTCCCCGTTGTATCGACGCTGTGTCCCGCTGGGTCCCGCTGTGTACTGCTGTGTCCCACGCTGAGTCCCGCTGTGTCCCCACTGTGTCCCAATTTGTCCTCACTGTGTCCCCCGCTGTGTCCCGCTCTGTCAACCCTGTGTCCCCCGCTGTGTCCCGCTCTGTCCCTCTGTTTCCCCTGCTGTGTCCCCTGCTCTGTCCCACTGTGTCCCCCGCTGTGTCCCTGCTGTGTCCCCGCTCTGTCCCACTGTGTCCCGCTGTGTCTCATGCTGATTCCCACTGTGTCCCAGATGTGTCCCGCTGAGTCCTCGCTGTGTCCCCTGCTGTGTCCCGCTTTGTTCCCCCTGTGTCGCCCGCTGTGTCCCGCTGTGTCCCCCGCTGTGTCCCGCTGTGTCCCCTGCTGTGTCCCCGAGCTGTCCCGCTGTGTCCCGCTGTGTCCCGCTGTGACCGTGTTGAGTCCCGACTGTGTCCCCGCTGTGT
>NW_012295756.1:0-5023 GCF_000151885.1 Dipodomys ordii
ACTTTTCCTTCTGCTTCTCCTTCTGCTTCTACATCTTCTCCTTCTCCCTCTGCTTCTGCTTCTCATGCTTCTTCTTTTTCTTCTGCTTCTGCTTCTCCTGCTTCTTCTGCTTCTCTTTCTGCTTCTCCTGCTGCTTGTCCTTCTGCTCCTCCTTCTCCTTCTTTTACTTCTCCTTCTGCTTCTACTTCTACTTCTTCTTCTTCTCCTTCTGCTTCTCCTGCTTCTCCTTCTTCTTTTGCTTCTTCTTCTCCTTTTTCTTCTTCTTCTTCTTCTTCTTCTTCTTCTTCTTCTTCTTCTTCTTCTTCTTCTTCTTCTTCTTCTTCTTCTTCTTCTTCTTCTTCTCCTTCTTCTTCTTCTTCTTCTTCTTCTTCTTCTTCTTCTTCTTCTTCTTCTTCTTCTTCTTCTTCTTCTTCTTCTTCTTCTTCTTCTTCTTTTTCTTCTTCTTCTTCTTCTTCTTCTTCTCTTTCTGCTGCTTCTGCTTTTCCTGCGTCTTCTGCTTCTAGTGCTTCTCTTTCTGTTTCTCCTTCTGCTTCTGCTTCTTGTCCTTCTCCTGTTTCTTCTGCTGCTGCTTCTTCTGCTTTTCCTGCTTCTCTTTCTGCTTCTCCTTCTGCTTCTGCTCCTCCTTCTGCTTCTGCTCCTTCTATTTCTTCTGTTTCTTCTTCTGCTTCTCCCTCTCTGCTTCTTCTGCTTCTCCTGCTTCTCGTTCTGCTTCTCTTCGTCGGCTTCTCTTTCTACTTCTCCTTCTCCTTTTCTGATTCTGCTTCTTCTCCTTCTTCTTCTCCTTCTGCTTCTGCTTCTTCTGCATCTCCTGCTACTCCTTCTGCATCTCTTTCTGCTTGTGCTTTTCCTTCTGCTTCTTCTTCTGCTTCTGCTTCTCCTTCTTCTGCTTCTCCGTCTGTTTCTGCTTCTTCTGTTTTTCCTGCTTCTCCTTCTGCTTCTCATTCTTCTTCTCCTTCTGTTTCTCCTTGTCGTTATTCTGCTATTCCTTCTGCTTCTCTATCTGCTTCTGCATCTTCAGCTTCTTCTGCTACTGCTTCTGCTTCTGCTTGTTCTGTTTCTTCTGCTTCTCTTTCTGCTTCTCCTGCTTTTGCTTCTCTTTCTGCTTCTGCTTCTCCTTCTGGTTCTCCTTCTTCTCCAGATTCTGCTTCTTCTGCTTCTCCTGCTTCTCCTTCTGCTTGAGGTTCTGCTTCTGCTTCTTCAGCTAGTTCTGCTTCTCCTTCTGTTTCTGCTTCTCTTTCTGCTTCTGCTTCTTATCCTTCTTCTATTTCTTTTGATTCTGCTTCTCCTGCTTCTGCTTCTCCTGCTTCTCCTTCTGTTTCTCTTTATGCTTCTCCTTCTGCTTCTCCTTCTTCTGCTTCTACTTCTGCTTCTGCTTCTGCTTCTGCTTCTCCTGCTGCTTTTCCTTCTCCTGCTCCTTCTTCTGCTTCTCTTTCTGCTTCTCCTTCTGTTTCTCCTACTCCTTCTCCTTCTCGTTCTTCTGCTTTTCCTTCTGCTTCTCCTTCTGCTTCTGCATCTTCTGCTTCTTCTGCTACTGCCTCTGCTTCTTCTGTTTCTTCTGCTTCCCCTTCTGCTTCTCCTTCTGCTTTTGCTTCTCTTTCTGCTTCTGCTTCTCCTTCTGCTTCTCCAGATTCTGCTTCTTCTGCTTCTCCTTCTTCTCCTTCTGATTCAGGTTCTGCTTCTGCTTCTTCTGCTTCTGCTTCTCCTGCTGCTGCTTCTTCTGCTTCTTCTGCTTCTCTTTCTGCTTCTGCTTCTGCTTCTGCTTCTCCTTCTGCTCCTTCTCCTTCTTCTGTTTCTTCTTCTTCTTCTACTTCTCCCGCTTCTGCTTCTCCTGCTTCTCCTGCTTGTCCTTCTCCTTCTGCTTCTCCTTCTCCTTCTTCTGCTTCTCTTTCTGCTTCTGCTTCTTCTGATTCTCCAACTTCTCCTTCTTCTTCTCCTTCTATTTCTGCTTCTCTTTCTGCTTCTGCATCTCCTTCTGCTTCACCTTCTGTTGCTCCTTCTCCTTCTTCTGTTTCTCCCTCTGCTTCTGCTTCTTATGCTTCTACTCCTTCTTCTTCTGCTTCTTCTGCTTCTACTTCTCTTTCTGCTTCTGCTTCTCCTGCTTGTTTTTCTGCTTCTTCTGCTGCTTTTTCTACTTCTAATTCTGCTTCTCTTTTTGCTTCTCCTTCTGCTTCTGCTTCTTCTGTTTCTCGTGCCTGAATTTCTGGTTCTACTTCTTCTGCTGCTTCTCCTTCTGCTTCTGCTTCTCCTTCTGCTTCTGTTTCTGCTTCTTCTCTTTCGGCTTCTCCTGCTTCTGCTTCTTGTCCTCCTCCTGCTTCTCTTTCTGCTTCTCATTCTGCTTCTGCTTCTCCTTCTGCTTCTGCTTCTCCTCCTTCTCCTTCTCCTACTTCTGCTTCTCCTTCAGCTTCTGCTTCTTCTGCTTCTCCTGCTTCTCCTTCTGCATCTCCTTCTGCTTGTGCTTGTCCTTATGCTTCTTCTTCTGCCTCTGCTTCTCCTTCTCCTTCTTTTGCTTCACCTTTTGCTTCTGCTTCTTCTGCTTTTCCTGCTTCTCCTTCTGCTTCTGCTTCTTCTGCTTCTCCTTCTGCATCTTCTTCTGCTTCTCCTTCTCCTTCTTCTGCTTCTCCTTCTGATTCTCCTTCTGCTTCTTCTTCTGCTTTACCTGCTTCTCTTTCTGCTTCTCCTTCTGCTTCTCCTTCTGTTTCTCCTTCTCCTTCTTGTTCTCCTGCTTTTCCTTCTGCTTTTCCTACTGCTTCTGCTACAACTGCTACTGCTTCTACCTCTTCTGTTTCTTCTGCTTCTCCTTCTGCTTTTGATTCTCTTTCTGCTTCTGCTTCTCCTTCTGCTTCTCCTTCTGCTTCTCCAGATTCTGATTCTTCTGCTTCTCCTTCTGCTTCAGGTTCTGCTTCTTCTTCTTCGGATTCTTATGCTTCTGCTTCTTCTGCTTCCCCTCCTTCTCTTTCTGCTTCTCCTTCTGCTTCTGCTTCTTGTCCTCCTGTTTCTTCTGCTTGTTCTTCTCCTGTTTCTGCATTTCCTGCTTCTCCTTCTGCTGCTCTTTCTTTTTCTCCTGCCGCTTTTCCTTCTACTGCTCCTTCTTCTGCTTCTCTTTCTGCTTCTACTCCTGTTTCTCCTTCTCCTTATCCTCTAGTTCTTCTGCTTTTCCTTCTGCTTCTCCTTCTGCTTCTGAATCTTCTGTTTCTTCTGATACTGCCTCTGCTTCTTCTGTTTCTTCTGCTTCTCCTTCTGCTTTTGCTTCTCTTTCTGCTTCTGCTTCTCCTTCTGCTTCTCCAGATTCTGCTTCTTCTGCTTCTCCTGCTTCTCCTTCTGCTTCAGGTTCTGCTTTTGCTTTTTCGGCTTCTTCTGCTTCTGCTTCTTCTGCTGCTGCTTCTTCTGCTTCTCCTGCTTCTCTTTCTGCTTTTCCTTCTCTTTCTGCTTCTCCTTCTGCTTCTTCCCCTTCTTCTGTTACTTCTGCTTCGGCTTCTCCAGCTTCTGCTTCTCCTGCTTCTCGTTCTGCTTCTCTTTCTGCTTCTCTTTCTCCTTCTCCTTGTCCTTCTCCTTCTTCTGCTTCTTCTTCTGCTTCTGCTTCTCCTTCTGCTTCTGCTTCTGCTTCAATTTCTCCTTCTGCTTCTCATTCTGCTTCTGCGCCTTCTGTTTCTTCTTCTTCTCCTGCTACTCCTACTTCTCGTGCTGCTTCTCCATCTGCGTCTCTTTCTGGTTCTGCTTATCCTTTTGCTTCTCCTACTCCTAATCCTTCTCTTTCACCTTCTCCTTCTTCTTCTTCTGCTTCTCCTGGTGCTTCTGCTTCTGCTTATTCTACTATTTCTCTTTCTTCTGCTTCTGCTTCAGATTCTGCTTCTTCTGTTTCTCCTTCTGCTTCAGATTCTGCTTCTGCTTCTTCGTCTTCTCCTGTTTCTTCTGCTTCTGCTTCTCCTGCTTCTTCAGCTTCTCCTGCTTCTCTTTCTGCTTCTCCTTCTGCTTCTGCTTTTCCTTCTGCTTCTGCTTCTGCTCTTCTCCTTCTTGTGTTTTTTTGCTTCTGTTTCTTCTTCTTCTTCTTCTTCTTCTTCTTCTTCTTCTTCTTCTTCTTCTTCTTCTTCTTCTTCTGTTTCTTCTGATTCTACTTCTGCTTCTCCTTCTTCTACTTCTCTTTCTGTTTCTACTTCTGCTTCTTCTGATTCTCCTGCTTCTCCTTTTGTTCTCCTTCTGTTTCTGCTTCTCTTTCTGCTTCTGCTTCTCCTTCTGCTGCTCCTTCTCCTTCTCCTTCTTCTGCTTCTCCCACTGCTTCTGCTTCTGCGTCTTTTGCTTATTCTATTTCTTCTGCTTCTCCTGCATCTACTGCTTCTCCTTATGCTTCTCCTTATGCTTCTCCTTATGCTTCTCCTTATGCTTCTCCTTATGCTGCTGCTTCTTCTTCTTCTTCTTCTTCTTCTTCTTCTTCTTCTTCTTCTTCTTCTTCTTCTTCTTCTTCTTCTTCTTCTTCTTCTCTTTCTTCTGCTTCTCCTGGTTTTTCTGCTTCTACTGCTTCTCTTTTTGCTTCTCATTCTGCTTCAGCTTCTCCTTCTGCTTATCCTATTGCTTCTGCTGCCCTTCCTTTTCCTTCTCCTTCTCCTACTTCTGTTTCTCCTTCTGCTTCTGCTTCTTCTGCTTCGCCAGCTTCTCCTTCTGCATCTTCTTCTGCTTGTGCTTATCCTTCTGCTGCTTCTTCAGCTTCTGCTTCTCCTTCTTCTGCTTCTCCTTCTGGTTCTCCTTCTGCTTCTCCTTCTCCTTCTGCTCCTTCTCCTTCTTCTGCTTCTCCCTCTGATTCTGCTTCTTTTGCTTATTCTTTTTCTTCTGCTTCTGCTTCTTCTGCTTCTACTGCTTCTCCTTTTGCTTCTCCTTCTCCTGCTCCTCCTCCTCTTCCTCCTCCTCCTCCTCCTCCTCCTCCTTCTTCTTCTTCTTCTTCTTCTTCTTCTTCTTCTTCTTCTTCTTCTTTTCTTCTTCTTCTTCTTCTTCTTCTTCTTCTTCTTCTTCTTCTTCTTCTTCTTCTTCTCTC
>NW_012295757.1:0-5023 GCF_000151885.1 Dipodomys ordii
AGCCGAAAGCAGAAGGGGAAGGAGCAGCCGGAAGACTGGCAGAAGCCGAAAGAGAAGCAGAAACATCAAGGACAACAAAAGGAGATTCAGATAATTCAGAAGAAGCCGGAAGTAGAAGCAGAAAGAGAAGGAGAAGAAGGAGAAGCAGAAGTAGAATCAGAAGGAACAGAAGAAGAAGAAGAAGAATAAACAGAGCAAAAGAAACAGAAGAAGGAGAAGAGCAGAAGCAGAAGGAGAAGGAGAAGCAGAAGGAGAAGCAGAAAGAGAAGCAGGAGAAGTAGAAGAAGCAGAAGCAGAAGAAACAGGAGAAGCCGAAGAAGCAGAAGCAGAATCTGAAGCAGGAGAAACAGAAGAAGCACAATCTGAAGAAGAAGCAGAAGAAACAGAAATAGTAGAATAAGCAGAAGCAGAAGCAGCAGGAAAAGCAGAAGAAGAAGAAGGAGAAGGCGAAAGAGAAGGATTAGGAGTAGGAGAAAGAAAAGGATAAGCAGAAGCAGAAAGAGACGCAGAAGGATAAGCAGCACGAGAAGTAGGAGAAGCAGGAGAAGCAGAAGAAGCAGAAGCAGGAGAAGAAGAAGGAGAACCAGAAGGAGAAGCAGAAGCAGAAAGAGAAGCAAAAGCAGAAGGAGAAGCAGAAGGAGAAGCAGAAGAAACAGAAGAAGCAGAGGCAGTAGCAGAAGAAGCAGAAGATGCAGAAGCAGAAGGAGAAGCACAAGGAAAAGCAGAAGAACGAGAAGGAGAAGGAGAAACAGAAGGAGAAGCAGAAAGAGAAGAAGAAGAAGGAGCAGGAGACGGAAAAGCAGCAGGAGAAGCAGAAAGAGCAGCAGAAGGAGAAGCAGGAGATGCAGAAACAGGAGAAGCAGAAATAGAAGAATCAGGAAAAGGACAAGAAGCAGAAGCAGAAGGAGAAGCAGAAACAGAAGGAGAAGCAGAAAGAGAAGGAGGGGAAGCAGAAGAAGCAGAAGCAGGAGAAGCAGAAGCATAAGAATCCGAAGAAGCAGAAGCAGAACCTGAAGCAGAAGGAGAAGCAGGAGAAGCAGAAGAAGCAGAATCTGGAAAGGAGAATGACAAGCTGAAGGAGAAGCAGAAGCAGAAAGAGAATCAAAGCAAAAGAAGAAGCAGAAGAAACAGAAGAAGTAGAAGCAGTAGCAGTTGTAGCAGAAGCAGAACGAGAAGCAGAAGGAAAAGCAGAAGAACAAGAAGGAGAAGGGAAACAGAAGGACAAGCAGTAGGAGAATAAGAAGGAGAAGCAGAAGAAGGAGAAGCAGAAGAAGCAGAAGCAGAAGGAGAAGCAGGAAAAGCAGAAGAAGCAGAAGCAAAAGGAGAAGCAAAAGAAGGAGAAGGAGAAGCACAGGCAGAAGAAGAAACATAAGGAGAAGCACAAGCAGAAGGAGATGCAGAAGGAGAAGCAGGAGAAGCAGAAGAAGCAGGAGATGAAGGAGAAGCAGAAGGAGGAGAAGGAGAAGGAGGAGAAGCAGAAGCAGAAGGAGAAGCAGAAGCGGAATGAGAACCAGAAAGAGAAGCAGGAGAAGCACAAGAAGCAGAAGCAGGAGAAGCCGAAAGAGAAGAAGCAGAAGAAGCAGAATCGGAAGCAGAAGTAGAAGCAGAAGCAGAAGGAGAAGCAGCAGAAGAAGTAGAATCAGAAATTGAGGCAGGAGAAAAAGAAGAAGCAGAAGCAGAAGGAGAAGCAAAAAGAGAAGCAGTAGGAGAAGTAGAAGAAGCAGCAGAAGGATAAGCAGCAGAAGAAGCAGAAAAACAAGCAGGAGAAGCAGAAGCAGAAAGAGAAGTAGAAGCAGAAGAAGCAGAAGCAGAAGAAGAAGCAGTAGAAGCACAAGAAGCAGAAGCAGGAGAAGCAGAAGCAGAAGATATAAAAGAAGCATAAGAAGCAGAAGCAGAGGGAGAAGCAGAAACAGAATGAGAAGCAGAAAGAGAAAGAGGGGAAGCAGAAGAAGCAGAAGCAGGAGAAGCAGAAGCATAAGAAGCAGATGAAGCAGAAGCAGACCTGAAGCAGAAGGAGAAGCAGGAGAAGCAGAAGAAGCAGAATCTGGAGAAGAAGGAGAACCAGAAGGAGAAGCAGAAGCAGAAAGAGAAGCAAAAGCAGAAGGAGAAGCAGAAGGAGAAGCAGAAGAAACAGAAGAAGCAGAAGCAGAAGCAGTAGCAGAAGAAGCTGAAGACGCAGAAGCAGATTGAGAAGCAGAAGGAATAGCAGAATAACGACAAGGGGAAACAGAAGGAGAAGAATAATGAGAAGCAGAAGGAGAAGCAGGAAAAACAGAAGAAGCAGAAACAGACGGAGAAGCAGAAGAAGGAGAAGCAGAAGCAGAAGAAGAAGCAGAAGGAAAAGCACAAGCAGAAGGAGATGCAGAAGGAGTAGCAGGAGAAGCAGAAGAAGCAGAAGCAGAAGGAGAAGCAGAAGGAGAAGAAGCAGAATCAGAAGAAGCAGAAGGAGAAGTAGAAAGAGAAGCCGACGAAGAGAAGCAGAATGAGAAGCAGGAGAAGCAGAAGAAGCAGAGCGGGAGAAGCAGAAGAAGAAGAAACAGAAGAAATAGAAGGAGCAGAAGCAGAAGGAGGAGCAGAAGCAGAAGGAGAAGCAGAAAGAGAAGCAGGAAAAGCAGAAGAAACAGAAGCAGGAGAAGCAGAAGCAGAAGAAACAGGAGAAGGACAAGAAGCAGAAGCAGAAGGAGAAGCAGAAACAGAAGGAGAAGCAGAAAGAGAAGGAGGGGAAGCAGAAGAAGCAGAAGCAGGAGAACCAGAAGCATAAGAATCCGAAGAAGCAGAAGCAGAACCTGAAGCAGAAGGAGAAGCAGGAGAAGCAGAAGAAGCAGAATGAGAAGCTGAAGGAGAAGCAGAAGCAGAAAGAGAATCAAAAGGAGAAGCAGAAGCAGAAGAAACAGAAGAAGCAGAAGCAGTAGCAGTTGCAGCAGAAGCAGAAGGAGAAGCAAAAGTAAAAGCAGAAGAACGAGAAGGAGAAACAGAAGGAGAAGCAGAAGGAGAAGCAGAAGAAGGAGAAGGAGAAGCAGAAGGAGAAACAGAAGCAGAAGAAGCAGCAGAAGGAGAAGCAGAAGCAGAAGAAGATGCAGAAGGAGAAGCAGGAGAAGCAGAAGAAGCAGAAGCAGAAGTAGAAGGAGAAGTAGGAGAAGGAGAAGGAAGAGCCGCAGAAGCAATAGGAGAAGCAGAAGAAGAAGAAGAAGCAGAAGGAGAAGCAGAAAGAGAAGCAGTAGAAGAAGAAGAAGCAGGAAAAGCAGAAGCAGCAGAAAGAGAAGAAGAAGAAGAAGAAGAAGAAGAAGAAGAAGAAGAAGAAGAAGAAGAAGAAGAAGAAGAAGAAGAAGAAGAAGAAGAAGAAGAAGAAGAAGAAGAAGAAGAAGAAGAAGGAGAAGGAGAAGGAGAAGAAGAAGGAGAAGGAGAAGCAGAAGGAGAAGCAGTAGAAGCAGAAGAAGCAGAAGCAGGAGAAGCAGAAGCAGAAGAAAAAGAATAAGCATAAGAAGCAGAATCAGAGGGAGAAACAGAAGAAGGAGAAGCAGAAGCAGAAGAAGCAGCAGAAGGCGAAGCAGAAGCAGAAGAAGATGCAGAAGGAGAAGCAGGAGAAGCAGAAGAAGGAGAAGGAGAAGGCGAAAGAGAAGGATTAGGAGTAGGAGAAGCAAAAGTTTAAGCAGAAGCAGAAAGAGACGCAGAAGGAGAAGCAGCACGAAAAGTAGGAGAAGCAGTAGAAGCAGAAGAAGGAGAAGCAGAAGAAACAGAAGACGCAGAAGCAGAATGAGAAGCAGAAGGAGAAATTGAAGCAGAAGAAGAAGCAGAAGGAGAAGCAGAAGGAGAAGCAGAAGAAGGAGAAGGAGAAGCAGAAAGAGAAGCAGAAAGTGAAGTAGCACGAGTTTTAGGAGAAGCAGGAGAAGCAGAAGCAGGAGGAGCAGAAGAAACAGAAGACACAGAAGCAGAATGAGAAGCAGAAGGAGAAATTGAAGCAGAAGCAGAAGGAGAAGCAGAAGCAGAAGGAGAAGCAGAAGAAGGAGAAGGAGAAGCAGAAAGAGAAGCAGAAAGAGAAGCAGCACGAGAAGTAGGAGAAGCAGGAGAAGCAGATAGCATGAGAAGCAGAAGAAACAGAAGACGCAGATGCAGAATGAGAAGCAGAAGGGAGAATTTGAAAGCAGAAGCAGATGGTGAAACAGAATTTGAAGGAGATGCAGAAGATGGAGATGGAGAAGGAGAAGCAGAAAGAGAAGCCGAACGAGATGCAGGAGAAGCAGAAACAGAAGAAACAGAAGATGGAGAAGTTACAGATGGAGAAACAGAAACAGATGGAAAAGCAGAAAGAGAAGCAGGAGAAGCAGAAGAAGCAGCAGCAGGAGATGCAGAAGCAGAAGAAGCAGAAGCAGAACCTGAAGCAGGAGAAGCAGTAGAAGCAGAATCTGGAGAAGCAGAAGGAGAAGCAGAAGCAGAAAGAGAAGCAAAAGCAGAAGGAGAAGCAGAATTAGAAGCAGAAGAAACAGAGAAGCAGAGGCAGTAGCAGAAGATGCAGAAGCAGAAGGAGAAGCAGAAGGAAAAGCAGAAGAACGAGAAGGTGAAGGAGAAGGAGAAACAGAAGGAGAAGCAGAAAGAGAAGCAGAAGAAGGAGTAGGAGAAGGAAAAGCAGCAGGAGAAGCTGAAAGAGCAGCAGAAGGAGGAGCAGGAGATGCAGAAACAGGAGAAGCATAAGCAGAACAAACAGGAGAAGGACAAGAAGCAGAAGCAGAAGGAGAAGCAGATACAGAAGGAGAAGCAGAAAGAGAAGGAGGGGAAGCAGAAGAAGCTGAAGCAGGAGAAGCAGAAGCATAAGAATCCGAAGAAGCAGAAGGAGAACCTGAAGCAGAAGGAGAAGCAGGAGAAGCAGAAGAAGCAGTTCTGGAGAAGCAGAAGGAGAAGCAGAAGGAGAAGCAGAAGCAGAACGAGATTCAAAAGCACAAGGAGAAGCAGAAGAAACAGAAGAAGTAGAAGCAGTAGCAGTGGTACCAGAAGTAGAAGGAGAAGCTAGAAGGGAAAGCAGAAGATT
>NW_012295758.1:0-2164 GCF_000151885.1 Dipodomys ordii
TCAAGAAGCAGGAGAAGCAGAAGAAGCAGGAGCAGGAGAAGCAGAAGCAGAAGTAGCAGAAGAAGCAGAAGCAGAACCTGAAGCAGAAGGAGAAGCAGGAGAAGCAGAAGAAGCAGAATCTGGAGAAGCAGAAGGAGAAGCAGAAGCAGAAAGAGAAGCAAAAGCAGAAGGAGAAGCAGAAGGAGAAGTAGAAGAAACAGAAGAAGCAGAGGCAGTAGCAGAACAAGCAGAAGATGCAGAAGGAGAAGCAGAAGGAAAAGCAGAAGAACTAGAAGGTGAAGGAGAAGGAGAAACAGAAGGAGAAGCAGAAAGAGAAGCAGAAGAAGGAGCAGGAGAAAGAAAAGCAGCAGGAGAAGCAGAAAGAGCAGCAGAAGGAGGTGCAGGAGATGCAGAAACAGGAGAAGTATAAGCAGAAGAAACAGGAGAAGGACAAGAAGCAGAAGCAGAAGGAGAAGCAGAAACAGAAGGAGAAGCAGAAACAGATGGAGGGGAAGCAGAAGAAGCAGAAGCAGGAGAAGCAGAAGCATAAGAATCCGAAGAAGCAGAAGGAGAACCTGAAGCAGAAGGAGAAGCAGGAGAAGCAGAAGAAGCAGAATCTAGAGAAGCAGAAGGTGAAGCAGAAGGAGAAGCAGAAGCAGAAAGAGAATCAAAAGCAGAAGGAGAAGCAGAAGAAAAAGAAGAAGTAGAAGCAGTAGCAGTTGTAGCAGAAGCAGAAAGAGAAGCAGAAGGAAAAGCAGAAGAACAAGAAGGAGAAGGAGAAACTGAAGGAGAAGCAGAAGGAGAATAAGAAGGAGAAGCAGAAGAAGGAGAAGCAGAAGCAGAAGAAGATGCAGAAGGAGAAGCAGAAGAAGCAGAAGCAGAAGGAGAAGCAGGAAAAGCAGAAGAAGCAGAAGCAAAACGAGAAGCAAAAGAAGGAGAAGGAGAAGGAGAAGCAGTAGAAGCATAAGGACAAGCACAAGCAGAAGAAGATGCAGAAGGAGAAGCAGGAGAAGCAGAAGAAGCAGAAGATGAAGGAGAAGCAGAAGTAGGAGAAGGAGAAGGAGGAGAAGCAGAAGCAGAAGGAGAAGCAGAAGCGGAATGAGAAGCAGAAAGAGAAGCAGGAGAAGCACAAGAAGCAGAAGCAGGAGAAGCCGAAGAGAAGAAGCAGAAGAAGCAGAATCAGAAGCAGAAGTAGAAGCAGAAGCAGAAGGAGAAGCAGCAGAAGAAGTAGAACCAGAAAATCAGGCAGGAGAAACAGAAGAAGCAGAAGCAGAAACAGAAGGAGAAGAAGGAGAAGGAGAAGCAGAAGGAGAAGGACAAGCAGGAGAAGCAGAAGAAGCAGAAGCGGGAGAAGCAGAAGAAGAAGAAGAAGAAGAAGAAGAAGAAGAAGAAGAAGAAGAAGAAGAAGAAGAAGAAGAAGAAGAAGAAGAAGAAGAAGAAGAAGAAGAAGAAGAAGAAGAAACAGAAGAAAGAGAAGGAGCAAAAGGAGAAGCAGAAGCAGAAGGAGAAACAAAAGAGAAGCAGAAGAAGCGGAAGAAGCAGTAGCAGGAGAAGCAGAAGCAGAAGAAACAGAAGAAGCCCAAGAAGCAGAAGGAGAACCTGAAGCAGAAGGAGAAGCAGAAGCAGCAGAAGCTGGAAAAGTAGAAGCAGAAGAAACAGAACAAGCAGAAGAAGCAGAAGAAGAACGAGAAGCAGAAGAAGAAGAAGGAGAAAGAGAAGGATTAGGAGTAGGAGAAACAGAAGGATAAGCAGAAGCAGAAAGAGAAGGAGAATGAGAAGGAGAAGCAGGAGAAGCAGAAGAAGCAGCAGCAGGAGAAGCAGAAGCAGAATGAAAAGCACAAGAAGGAGAAATTGAAACAGAAGAAGATGCAGAAGAAGAAGCAGAAGCAGTAGGAGAAGCAGAAGGAGAAGCAGAAGGAGAAGCAGAAACAGAAGGAGAAGCAGAAATAGAAGCAGAAGAAGACGAAGAAGCAAAAGCAGAACCTAAAGCAGAAGGAGAAGCAGGAGAAGCAGAAGAAGCAGAATCTGGAGAAGCAGAAGGAGAAGCAGAAGGAGAAGCAGAAGCAGAAAGAGAAGCAAAAGCAGAAGGAGAAGCAGAAGGAGAAGCAGAAGAAACAGAAGAAGCAGAATCAGTAGCAGAAGAAGCTGAAGATGCAGAACCACAAAGAGAAGCAGAAGGAATAGC
>NW_012295759.1:0-2858 GCF_000151885.1 Dipodomys ordii
AGAAGCAGAAGCAGGAGAAGCAGAAGCAGAAGATAAAGAAGAAGCATAAGAAGCAGAAGCAGAGGGAGAAGCAGAAACAGAAGGAGAAGCAGAAAGAGAAAGAGGGGAAGCAGAAGTAGCAGAAGCAGGAGAAGAAGAAGCATAAGAATCCGAAGAATCAGAAGCAGAACCTGAAGCAGAAGGAGAAGCAGGAGAAGCAGAAGAAGCCGAATCTGGAGAAGCAGAATGAGAAGCTGAAGTAGAAGCAGAAGCAGAAGCAGAAAGAGAATCAAAAGCAGAAGGAGAAGCAGAAGAAACAGAAGAAGCAGAAGCAGTAGCAGTTGCAGCAGAAGCAGAAGGAGAAGCAGAAGGAAAAGCAGAAGAACGAGAAGGAGAAGGAGAAACAGAAGGAGAAGCAGAAGGAGAATCAGAAGGAGAAGCAGAAGAAGCAGAAGGAGAAGCAGAAGGAGAAACAGAAGCAGAAGAAACAGCAGAAAGAGAAGCAGAAGCAGAAGAAGATGCAGAAGGAGAAGCAGGAGAAGCAGAAGAAGCAGAAGCAGAAGGAGAAGTAGAAGAAGGAGAAGGAGAAGGAAGAGCCGCAGAAGCAATAGGAGAAGCAGAAAGAGAAGCAGAATGAGAAGCAGAAAGAGAAGCAGTAGAAGCAGAAGAAGCAGGAAAAGCAGAAGCAGAAGAAAGAGAAGAAGAAGAAGACGAAGAAGAAGAAGAAGAAGAAGAAGAAGACGAAGAAGAAGAAGAAGAAGAAGAAGAAGCATAAGGAGAAGCAGTAGAAGCAGAAGAAGCAGAAGCAGGAGAAGCAGAAGCAGAAGAAAAAGAATAAGCAAAAGAAGCAGAAGCAGAAGCAGTGGGAGAAGCAGAAGAAAGAGAAGGAGAAGGAGCAGCAGAAGGAGAAGCAGCAGAAAGAGAAGCATAAACAGAAGGAGAACAAGAAGGAGAAGCAGGAGAATCAGAAGAAGCAGAAAGAGAAGGAGAAGAAGGAGAAGCAGAAGTAGAATCAGAAGAAACCGAAGAAGAAGAAGCAGAAGAAACAGAAGCAAAAGGAACAGAAGAAGGAGAAGAGCAGAAGCAGAAGCAGAAGGAGAAGCAGAAAGAGAAGCAGGAGAAGCAGAAGAAGCAGGAGAAGCAGAAGCAGAAGAAACAGGAGAAGCCGAAGACGCAGAAGCAGAATCTGAAGCAGAAGGAGAAACAGAAGAATCACAATCTGAAGCAGAAGCAGAAGAAACAGAAATAGTAGAATAAGCAGAAGCAGAAGCACCAGGAGAAGCAGAAGAACAAGAAGGAGAAGGCGAAAGAGAAGGATTAGGAGGAGGAGAAGCAAAAGGATAAGCAGAAGCAGAAAGAGACGCAGAAGGAGAAGCAGCACGAGAAGTAGGAGAAGCAGGAGAAGCAGAAGCAAGAGAAGCAGAAGAAACAGAAGACGCAGAAGCAGAATGAGAATCAGAAGAAGAAATTGAAGCAGAAGGAGAAGCGGAAGCAGAAGGAGAAGCAGAAGAAGGAGAAGGAGAAGGAGAAGCAGAAAGAGAAGCAGAACGAGAAGCAGGAGAAGCAGAAGCAGGAGAAACAGAAGCAGAAGAAACAGAAGAAGGAGAAGAAGCAGAAGCAGAAGGAGAAGAAGAAACAGAAGTAAAAGCAGAAAGAGAAGCAGGAGGAGCAGAAGAAGCAGCAGCAAGAGAAGCAGAAGCAGAAGAAGCCGAAGAAGCAGAAGCAGAACCTGAAGCAGAAGGAGAAGCACGAGAAGCAGAAGAAGCAGAATCTGGAGAAGCAGAAGGAGAAGCAGAAGCAGAAAGAGAAGCAAAAGCAGGAGAAGCAGAAGGAGAAGCAGAAGAAACAGAAGAAGCAGAGGCATTAGCAGAAGAAGCAGAAGATGCAGAAACAGAAGGAGAAGCAGAAGGAAAAGCAGAAGAACGAGAAGGTGAAGGAGAAGGAGAAACAGTAGGAGAAGCAGACAGAGAAGCAGAAGAAGGAGCAGGAGAAGGAAAAGCAGCAGCAGCAGAAAGAGCAGCAGAAAGAGGAGCAGGAGATGCAGAAACAGGAGAAGCATAAGCAGAACAAACAGGAGAAGGACAACAAGCAGAAGCAGAAGGAGAAGCAGAAACAGAAGGAGAAGCAGAAAGAGAAGGAGGGGAAGCAGAAGAATCAGAAGCAGGAGAAGCAGAAGCATAAGAATCCGAAGAAGCAGAAGGAGAACCTGAAGCAGAAGGAGAAGCAGAAGAAGCAGAATCTGGAGAAGCAAAAGGAGAAGCAGAAGGAGAAGCAGAAGCAGAAAGAGAATCAAAAGCAGAAGGAGAAGCAGAAGAAACAGAAGAAGTAGAAGCGGTAGCAGTTGTAGCAGAAGCAGAACGAGAAGCAGAAGGGAAAGCAGAAGAACAAGAAGGAGAAGGAGAAACAGAAGGAGAAGCAGAAGGAGAAGCAGAAAGAGAAGCAGGTAAAGCAGAAGAAGAAGAAGCAGAAGGAGAATAAGAAGGAGAAGCAGAAGAAGGAGAAGGAGAAGCAGAAGCAGAAGAAGATGCAGAAGGAGAAGCAGAAGAAGCAGAAGCAGAAGGAGAAGCAGGAAAATCAGAAGAAGCAGAAGGAGAAGCAGCACGAGAAGTAGGAGAAGCAGGAGAAGCAGAAGCAGAAGAAACAAAAGACGCAGAAGCAGAATGAGAAGCAGAAGGAGAAATTGAAGCAGAAGGAAAAGCAGAAGCAGAAGGAGAAGCAGAAGAAGGAGAAGGAGAAGGAGAAGCAGAAAGAGAAGCAGAACGAGAAGCAGGAGAAGCAGAAGCAGGAGAAGCAGAAGCAAGAGAAGCAGAAGAAACAGAAGACGCAGAAGCAGAATGAGAATCAGAAGAAGAAATTGAAGCAAAAGGATAAGCAGAAGC
>NW_012295760.1:0-5021 GCF_000151885.1 Dipodomys ordii
GCTTCTGCTTCTCAAGTTTCTGCATCTCCTGCTTCTCCTTCTGCTGCTCTTTCTGCTTCTCCTGCTGCTTTTCCTTCTCCTGCTCCTTCTTCTGCTTCTCTTTCTGCTTCTCCTTCTGTTTCTCCTTCTCATTCTCCTTCTCGTTCTTCTGCTTTTCCTTCTGCTTCTCCTTCGGCTTCTGCATCTTCTGCTACTGCCTCTGCTTCTTCTGTTTCTTCTGCTTCTCCTTATGCTTTTCCTTCTCTTTCTGCTTCTGCTTCTCCTTCTGCTTCTCCAGATTCTGCTTCTTCTGCTTCTCCTGCTTCTCCTTCTTCTTCAGGTTCTGCTTCTGCTTCTTCGGCTTCTTCTGCTTCTACTTCTCCTGCTGCTGCTTCTTCTGCTTCTCCTGCTTCTCTTTCTGCTTTTCCTTCGGTTCGTCTTCTTCTTCTGCTTCTGCTTCTTCTCCTTCTGTTTCTTCTGCTTCTGCTTCTGCTTCTTCTTCTGCTTCTTCCTCTGCTTCTGCTTCTCCTTCTTCGTCTTCTCCTCCTGATTCTCCTTCTGCTTCTCCTTCTGCTGCTCCTTCTCCTTCTTCTGCTTCTCCCTCTGCTTCTGCTTCTTATGCTTCTTCTTTTTCTTCTGGTTCTGCTTCTCCTGCTTCTGTTTCTTATGCTTCTTGTGCTTCTTCTTCTTCTTCTGCTTCTTCTGCTTCTACTTCTCTTTCTGCTTCTGCTTCTCCTGCTTGTTTTTCTGCTTCTTCTGCTGCTTCTCCTTTTCCTGATTCTTCTACTTCTTCTTCTGCTTCTCTTTTGCTTCTCCTTCTGCTTCTGCTTCTGCGTCTTCTGTTTCTCCTTCCTGAATTTCTGGTTCTACTTGTTCTGCTGCTTCTCCTTCTGCTTCTGCTTCTACTCTGCTTCTGTTTCTGCTTCTTCTGCTTCTTCTGTTTCGGCTTCTCCTGCTTCTTTTTCTTGTGCTTCTCCTGCTTCTGTTTCTGCTTCTCATTCCGCTTCTGCTTCTCCTTCTGCTTCTCCTCCTTCTCCTTCTCCTACTTCTGCTTCTCCTTCAGCTTCTGCTTCTTCTGTTTCTCCTGCTTCTCCTTCTGCATCTCCTTCTGCTTGTGGTTGTCCTTATGCTTCTTCTTCTGCTTCTGCTTCTCCTTCTCCTTCTTTTGCTTCTCCTTTTGCTTCTGCTTCTTCTGCTTTTCCTTCTTCTCCTTCTGCTTCTGCTTCTTCTGCTTCTCCTTCTGCATCTTCTTCTGCTTCTCCTTCTTCTTCTTCTGCTTCTCCTTCTGATTCTCCTTCTGCTTCTTCTTCTGCTTTACCTGCTTCTCTTTCTGCTTCTCCTTCTGCTGCTCCTTCTGTTTCTCCTTCTTGTTCTTCTGCTTTTCCTTCTGCTTCTCGTTCTGCTTCTGCTACAACTGCTACTGCTTCTACTTCTTCTGTTTCATCTGCTTCTCCTCCTGCTTCAGGTTCTGCTTCTGCTTCTTCGGATTCTTATGCTTCTGCTTCTCCTGCTTCTGCTTCTTCTGCTTCCCCTCCTTCTCTTTCTGCTTCTCCTTCTGTTTCTGTTTCTCCTTCTGCTTCTGCTTCTTGTCCTTCACCTGTTTCTTCTGCTTCTGCTTCTGCTTCTCCTGTTTCTGCTTCTCCTGCTTCTCCTTCTGCTGTTCTTTCTGCTTCTCCTGCTGCTTTTCCTTCTCCTGCTCCTTCTTCTGCTTCTCTTTCTGCTTCTCCTTCTGTTTCTCCTTCTCCTTCTCGTTCTTCTGCTTTTCCTTCTGCTTCTCCTTCTGCTCCTGCATCTTCTGCTTCTTCTGCTACTGCCTCTGCTTCTTCTGTTTCTTCTGCTTCCCCTTATGCTTCTCCTTCTGCTTTTGCTTCTCTTTCTGCTTCTGCTTCTCCTTCTGCTTCTCCAGATTCTGCTTCTTCTGCTTCTCCTGTATCTCCTTATGCTTCAGGTTCTGCTTCTGCTTCTTCGGCTTCTTCTGCTTCTGCTTCTCCTGTTGCTGCTTCTTCTGCTGCTCCTGCTTCTATTTCTGCTTTTCCTTCTGTTTCTGCTTCTCCTTCTGCTTCTGCTTCTTCTCCTTCTTATGTTTCTTCTGCTTCTGCTTCTCCTGCTTCTGCTTCTCCTGCTTCTCGTTGTGCTTCTCTTTCTGCTTCTCTTTCTGCTTCTCCTTCTCCTTCTTCTGCTTCTCCTTCTGCTTCTGTTTCAATTTCTCTTTCTGCTTCTCATTCTGCTTCTTCGTCTTCTGTTTCTTCTGCTTCTCCTGCTTCCGCTTCTCCTGCTTCTCCTACTTCTCGTGCTGCTTTTCCTTCTGCGTCTCTTTCTGCTTCTGCTTATCCTTTTGCTTCTCCTACTCCTAATCCTTCTCTCTCGCCTTCTCCGACTTCTTCTTCTTCTTCTGCTTCTCTTGCTGCTTCTGCTTCTGCTTATTATACTATTACTGTTTCTTCTGCTTCTGCTTCAGATTGTGCTTCTTCTGTTTCTCCTTCTGCTTCAGATTCTGCTTCTGCTTCTTCGGCTTCTCCTGTTTCTTCTGTTTCTCCTGCTTCTTCTGCTTCTCCTGCTTCTCTTTTTGCTTCTCCTTCGCTTCTGCTTCTCCTTCTGCTTCTGCTCTTCTCCTTCTTCTGTTTGTTTTGCTTCTGTTTCTTCTGCTTCTTCTTCTGTTTCTTCTGCTTCTACTTCTGCTTCTCCTTCTCCAATTTCTGCTTCTACTTCTGCTTCTTCTGATTCTCCTGCTTCTCCTTCTTGTTCTCCTTCTGTTTCTGCTTCTCTTTCTGCTTCTGCTTCTCCTTCTGCTGCTCCTTCTCCTTCTCCTTCTGCTGCTTCTCCCACTGCTTCTGCTTCTGCTTCTTTTGCTTATTCTTTTTCTTCTGCTTCTGCTTCTCCTGCTTCTGCTTCTTCTGCTTCTACTGCTTCTCCTTATGCTTCTCCTTATGCTTCTCCTTATGCTTCTCCTTATGCTTCTTCTTCTTCTTCTTCTTCTTCTTCTTCTTCGTCTTCTTCTTTTTCTTCTTCTTCTTCTTCTTCTTCTTCGTCATCTTCTTCTCTTTCTTCTGCTTTTCCTGCATCTTCTGCTTCTACTGCTTCTCTTTCTGCTTCTCATTCTGCTTCTCATTCAGCTTCTGCTTCTCCTATTGCTTCT
Organism: Dipodomys ordii; assembly: GCF_000151885.1. NCBI lineage: Eukaryota > Metazoa > Chordata > Mammalia > Rodentia > Heteromyidae > Dipodomys > Dipodomys ordii. The sequence continues at coordinate 3,116 of NW_012295760.1, forward strand.
GCTGCACTTCCTTCTCCTTCTCCTTCTCCTACTTCTGCTTCTCCTTCTTCTTCTGCTTCTTCTGCTTCTCCTGCTTCTCGTTCTGCATCTTTTTCTGCTTCTGCTTCTCCTTCTGCTGCTTCTTCTGCTTCTGCTACTCCTTCTTCTGATTCTCCTTCTGATTCTCCTTCTACTTCTCTTTCTGCTGTTCCTTCTCCTTCTTCTGCTTCTCCCTCTGATTCTTCTTCTTATGCTTATTCTTTTTCTACTGCTTCTGCTTCTCCTGCTTCTGCTTCTTCTGCTTCTACTTCTTCTCCTTATGCTTCTCCTTCTCCTTTTTCTTCTTCTTCTTCTTCTTCTTCTTCTTCTTCTTCTTCTTCTTCTTCTTCTTCTTCTTCTTCTTCTTCTTCTTCTTCTTCTTCTTCTTCTTCTTCTTCTTCTTCTTCTCTTTCTTCCGCTTCTTATTTTCCTGCTTCTTCTGCTTCTACTGCTTCTCTTTCTGCTTCTCATTCTGCTTCTGCTTCTCCTTCTGCTAATCCTATTGCTTCTGCGGCTCTTCCTTTTCCTTCTCCTACTTCTACTTCTCCTTCTGCTTCTGCTTCTTCTGCTTCTCCTGTTTCTCCTTCTTCTTCAGGTTCTGCTTCTGCTTCTTCGGATTCTTATGCTTCTGCTTCTCCTGCTTCTACTTCTTCTGCTTCCCCTCCTTCTCTTTCTGCTTCTCCTTCTGTTTCTGCTTCTCCTTCTGCTTCTGCTTCTTGTCCTTCTCCTGTTTCTTCTGCTTCTGCTTCTCCTGTTTCTGCATCTCCTGCTTCTCCTTCTGCTGCAATTTCTGCTTTTCCTGGTGTTTTCTTTCTCCTGCTCCTTCTTCTGCTTCTCTTTCTGCTTCTCCTTCTGTTTCTCCTTCTCCTTCTCCTTCTCGTTCTTCTGCTTTTCCTTCTGCTTCTCCTTCTGCTTCTGCATCTTCTGCTTCTTCTTCTACTGCCTCTGCTTCTTCTGTTTCTTCTGCTTATCCTTCTGCTTCTCCTTCTGCTTTTGCTTCTCTTTCTGCTTCTGCTTCTCCTTCTGCTTCTCCAGATTCTGCTTCTTCTGCTTCTCCTGCTTCTCCTTCTGCTTCAGATTCTGCTTCTGCTTCTTCGGCTTCTTCTGCTTCTGCTTCTCCTGCTGCTGCTTCTTCTGCTTCTCCTGCTTCTCTTTCTGCTTTTCCTTCTGTTTCTGCTTCTCCTTTGCTTCTGCTTCTTCTCCTTCTTTTTCTTCTGCTTCTGCTTCTCCAACTTCTGCTTCTCCTGCTTCTCGTTCTGCTTCTCTTTCTGCTTCTCTTTCTGCTTCTCCTTCTCCTTCTTCTGCTTCTCCTTCTGCTTCTGCTTCTCCTTCTGCTTCTGCTTCAATTTCTCCTTCTGCTGCTCATTCTGCTTCTGCGTCTTCTGTTTCTTCTGCTTCTCTTGCTTCTGCTTCTCCTGCTTCTCCTACTTCTCGTCCTGCTTTTCCTTCTGCGTCTCTTTCTGCTTCAGCTTATCCTTTTGCTTCTCCTACTCCTAATCCTTCTCTTTCGCCTTATCCTTCTTGTCTTCTGCTTGTCCTGGTGCTTCTGCTTCTGCTTATTCTACTATTTCTGTTTCTTCTGCTTCTGCTTCAGATTGTGCTTCTTCTGTTTCTCCTTCTGCTTCAATTCTGCTTCTGCTTCTTTTGGCTTCTCCTGTTTTCTTCTGCTTCTGCTTCTGCTGCTTCTTCTGCTTCTCCTGCTTCTCTTTTCTGCTTCTCCTCCGCCTCTGCTTCTCTTATCTGATTCTGCTTCTCATTCTGCTTTCTCCAGATTCTGCTTCTTCTGCTTTCTCCTGCTACTCCTTCTGCTTCAAGTTCTGCTTCTGCTTCTTCGGATTCTTAATGCTTCTGCTTCTCCTGCTTCTGCTTCTTCTGCTTCCCAACCTTC
>NW_012295761.1:0-5021 GCF_000151885.1 Dipodomys ordii
TCTGCTACAACTGCTTCTGCTTCTACTTCTTCTGTTTCTTCTGCTTCTCCTTCTGCTTTTGATTCTCTTTCTCCTTCTGCTTCTCATCTGCTTCTTATCTGCTTCTTCAGATTCTGCTTCTTCTGCTTCTCCTGCTTCTCCTTCTGCTTCAGGTTCTCCTTCTGCTTATTCACATTCTTATGCTTCTGCTTCTCCTGCTTCTTCTGCTTTCCCTCCTTCTCTTCCTGCTTCTCCTTCTGTTTCTGCTTCTCCTTCTGCTTCTGCTTCTTGTCCTTCTCCTGTTTCTTCTGCTTCTGCTTCTCAAGTTTCTGCATCTCCTGCTTCTCCTTCTGCTGCTCTTTCTGCTTCTCCTGCTGCCTTTCCTTTTCCTGCTCCTTCTTCTGCTTCTCTTTCTGCTTCTCCTTCTCTTTCTCCTACTCCTTCTCCTTCTCGTTCTTCTGCTTTTCCTTCTGCTTCTCCTTTTGCTTCTGAATCTTCTGTTTCTTCTGCTACTGCCTCTGCTTCTTCTGTTTCTTCTGCTTCCCCTCTTGCTTCTCCTTCTGCTTTTGCTTCTCTTTCTGCTTCTGCTTCTCCTTCTGCTTCTTGTGCTTTTCCTGTTCTCCTTCTGCTTCAGGTTCTGCTTCTGCTTCTTCAGCTTCTTCTGCTTCTGCTTCTCCTGCTGCTGCTTCTTCTGCTTCTCCTGCTTCTCTTTCTGCTTTTCCTTCTGTTTCTGCTTCTCCTTCTGCTTCTTCTCCTTCCTATGTTTCTTCTGCTTCTGCTTCTCCTGCTTCTCGTTGTGCTTCTCTTTCTGCTTCTCTTTCTGCTTCTCCTTCTCCTTCTTCTGCTTCTGCTTCTGCTTCTCCTTCTGCTTCTGCTTCAATTTCTCCTTCTGCTTCTCATTCTCCTTCTGCGTCTTCTGTTTCTTCTGCTTCTCCTGCTTCTGCTTCTCCTGCTTCTCCTACTTCTCGTGCTGCTTCTCCTTCTGCCTCTCTTTCTGCTTCTGCTTATCCTTTTGCTTCGCCTACTCCTAATCCTTCTCTTTCGCCTTCTCCTTCTCCTTCTTCTGCTTCTCCTGCTTCTCCTTCTGCATCTTCTTCTGCTTCTGCTTCTGCTGCTTCTTCGGCTTCTGCTTCTCCTTCTTCTGATTCTCCCTCTGATTCTGCTTCTTATGCTTATACTTTTTCTTCTGCTTCTGCTTCACCTGCTTCTGCTTCTCCTGCTTCTGCTTCTTCTGCTTCTACTGCTTCTCCTTCTCCTTCTTCTTCTTCTTCTTCTTCTTCTTCTTCTTCTTCTTCTTCTTCTTCTTCTTCTTCTTCTTCTTCTTCTTCTTCTTCTTCTTCTTCTTCTTCTTCTCTTTCTGCTGCTTCTGCATTTCCTGCTTCTTCTTCTTCTACTGCTTCTCTTTCTGCTTCTCATTCTCCTTCTGCTTCTTCTTCTGCTTCTCCTATTGCTTCTGCGGCTCTTCCTTCTCCTTCTCCTACTTCTCCTTCTACTTCTGCTTCTGCTTCTTATGCTTCTCCTGCTTCTCCTTCTGCATCTTCTTCTGCTTCTGCTTCTCCTTCTGCTGCTTCTTCTGCTTCTGTTTCTCCTTCTGCTTCTCCTTCTGCTTCTTCTGCTTCTCCTTCTGCTTCTCCTTCTGTTTCTCCTTCTCGTTCTTCTGCTTTTGCTTTTGCTTCTCCTTCTGCTTCTGCTGCAACTGCTACTGCTTCTGCTTCTTCTGTTTCTTCCGCTTCTCCTTCTCCTTTTGATTCTCTTTCTGCTTCTGCTTCTCCTTCAGCTTCTCATTCTGCTTCTCCAGATTCTGCTTCTTCTGCTTCTCCTGCTTCTCCTTCTGCTTCAGGTTCTGCTTCTGCTTCTTCGGATTCTTATGCTTCTGCTTCTCCTGCTTCTGCTTCTTCTGCTTCCCCTCCTTCTCTTTCTGCTTCTCCTTCTGTTTCTGCTTCTCCTTCTGCTTCTTGTCCTTCTCCTGTTTCTTCTGCTTCTGCTTCTCCTGCTTCTGCTTCTTCTGCTTTTCCTGCTTCTCTTTCTGCTTCTCCTTCTGCTTCTACTCCTCCTTCTGCTTCTGCTCCTTCTATTTCTTCTGTTTCTTCTTCTTCTGCTTCTCCCGCTCTGCTTCTTCTGCTTCTCCTGCTTCTCGTTCTGCTTCTCTTCGTCGGCTTCTCTTTCTACTTCTCCTTCTGCTTCTTCTGATTCTGCTTCTTCTCCTTCTGCTTCTCCTTCCTGCTTCTCCTTCTGCTTCTCATTCTTCTTCTCCTTCTGTTTCTCCTTGGCGTTATTCTGCTATTCCTTCTGCTTCTCTATCTGCTTCTGCATCTTCAGCTTCTTCTGCTACTGCTTCTGCTTCTTCTGTTTCTTCTGCTTCTCTTTCTGCTTCTCCTTCTGCTTTTGCTTCTCTTTCTGCTTCTGCTTCTCCTTCTGGTTCTCCTTCTTCTCCAGATTCTGCTTCTTCTGCTTCTCCTGCTTCTCCTTCTGCTTCAGGTTCTTCTTCTGCTTCTTCTGCTTCTATTCTGCTTCTCCTTCTGCTTCTGCTTCTCTTTCTGCTTCTGCTTCTTATCCTTCTTCTATTTCTTTTGATTCTTCTTCTCCTGCTTCTGCTTCTCCTGCTTCTCCTTCTGTTTCTCCTTATGCTTCTCCTTCTGCTTCTCCTTCTTCTGCTTGTACTTCTGATTCTGCTTCTCCTTCTGCATCTTCTTCTGTTTCAATTTCTCCTTCTTCTGCTTTTCATTCTGCTTCTGCTTCTCCTGCTTCTGCTTCTTCTGCTTCTCCTTCTGCTTCTCTTTCTGCTTCTGCTTATCCTTCTGTTTCTCCTACTCCTAATCCTTCTCTTTCTCCTTCTCCTTCTTCTTCTTCTGCTTCTCCTGCTGCTTCTTCTTCTCCTCCTTCTCCTTCTCCTACTTCTGCTCCTCCTTCATCTTCTGCTTCTTCTGCTTCTCCTGCTTCTCCTTCTGCATCTCCTTCTGCTTGTGCTTGTCCTTATGCTTCTTCTTCTGCCTCTGCTTCTCCTTCTCCTTCTTTTGCTTCTCCTTTTGCTTCTGCTTCTTCTGCTTTTCCTGCTTCTCCGTCTGATTCTGCTTCTTTTGCCTTTCCTGATTCTCCTTCTGCTTCTGCTTCTTCTTCTCCTTCTCCTTCTCGTTCTTCTGCTATTCCTTCTGCTTCTCTTTCTGTTTCTGCATCTTCAGCTTCTTCTGCTACTGCTTCTGCTTCTTCTGTTTCTTCTGCTTCTCCTTCTGCTTTTGCTTCTCTTTCTGCTTCTGCTTCTCCTTCTGGTTCTCCTTCTTCTTCTCCAGATTCTGCTTCTTCTGCTTCTCCTTCCGCTTCAGGTTCTGCTTCTGCTTCTTCGGCTTCTTCTGCTTCTATTTCTGCTTCTCCTTCTGTTTCTGCTTCTCTTTCTGCTTCTGCTTCTTCTCCTTCTTCTATTTCTTCTGCTTCTCCTGCTTCTGCTTCTCCTGCTTCTCCTTCTGTTTCTCTTTATTCTTATCCTTCTGCTTCTCCTTATCCTTCTCCTTCTTCTGCTTCTCCTTCTGCTTCTGCTTCTGCTTCTCCTTCTGCATCTACTTCTGTTTTAATTTCTCCTTTTTCTGCTTTTCATTCTGCTTCTGCTTCTTCTGCTTCTCCTGCTTCTCCTTCTCCTTCTCCTTTTCTTTCTGCTTCTCCTTCTTCTTCTTCTGCTTTTCCTGCTTCTTCTTCTTCTGCTTCTTCTTCTTTTTCTGCTTTTTCAGTTTCTTCTGCTTCAGCTTCAGCTTCTTCTGCTTCTGCTTCTCCTTCTGCTTCTGTTTCTCCTTCTGCTTCTGCTCTTCTCCTTCTTCTGTTTCTTCTGCTTCTGCTTCTCCTGCTTCTCCTTCTTCTGCTTCTCCTACTTCTCCTTCTGCTCCTCCGTCTCCTTCTCCTTCTCCTTCAATTTCTCCTTCTTGTGCTTCTCATTCTGCTTCTGCTTCTCCTACTTCTGCTTCTTCTTTTTCTCCTTCTGCTTCTCCTTCTGCTTCTCTTTCTGCTTCTAATTCTGCTTCTGCTCCTCCTACTCCTACTCCTTCTCTTTCTCCTTCTTATTCTTCTGCTTCTCGTTCTGCTTCTGCTTCTTCTGCTTGTTCTGTATCTTCTGCTTCTGCTTTTCCAGCTTCTGATGCTTCTGCTTCTCCTTCTGCTTCAGGTTCTCCTTCTGCTTCTTCAGCTTCTTCTGTTTCTTCTGCTTCTGCTTCTCCTGCAACTGCTTCTTCTGCTTCTGTTTCTATTTCTGCTTCTCCTTCTGCTTCTGCTTCTCCTTCTGCTCCTTCTCCTTCTTCTGTTTCTTCTTCTTCTTCTTCTGCTTCTCCCGCTTCTGCTTCTTGTGCTTCCCCTGATTGTCCTTCTGCTTCTGCTTCTCCTTCTCCCTCTTCTACTTCTCTTTCTGCTTCTGCTTCTTCTGATTCTCCAACTTCTCCTTCTGTTTCTGCTTCTGTTTCTGCTTCTGCATCTCCTTCTTCTTCACCTTCTGCTGCACCTTCTCCTTCTTCTGTTTCTCCCTCTGCTTCTATTTCTGCTTCTTATGCTTCTTCTTTTTCTTCTGCTTCTGCTTCTCCTGCTTCTGCTTCTTATGCTTCTACTGCTTCTTCTTCTGGTTCTGCTTCTTCTGCTTCTACTTCTCTTTCTGCTTCTCCTGCTTGTTTTTCTTCTTCTTCTGCTGCTTCTCCTTCTGCTGCTTCTTTTACTACTCCTTGTGCTTCTCTTTTTGCTTCTCCTTCTGCTTCTGCTTCTTCTGTTTCTCCTGCCTGAATTTCTGGTTCTACTTCTTCTGCTGCTTCTCCTTCTGCTTCTGCTTCTCGTTCTGCTTCTTATTCTGCTTCTTCAGATTCTGCTTCTTCTGCTTCTCCTGCTTCTCCTTCTGCTTCAGGTTCTCCTTCTGCTTATTCACATTCTTATGCTTCTGCTTCTCCTGCTGCTGCTTCTTCTGCTTCTCCTGCTTCTCTTTCTGTTTTTCTTTCTGTTTCTGCTTCTCCTTCTGCTTCTTCCCTTTCTTCTGTTTCTTCTGCTTCGGCTTATCCAGCTTCTGCTTCTCCTGCTTCTCG
>NW_012295762.1:0-3488 GCF_000151885.1 Dipodomys ordii
CCCGTTGTGCCTTGCTGTGTCCGGCTCTGTACCCCACTGTGTCCAGCTGTGTCCCCGCTGTGTCCCGCTGTGTCCCCCACTGTGTCCCAATGTGTCCCCTGCTGTGTCCCCCACTGTGTCCCGCTGTGTCCCCTGCTGGGTCTGGCTGTGTCCCGCGCTGTGTCCCGCTGTGTCCACTGCTGTGACCCCGTTGTGCCTTGCTGTGTCCCGCTGTGTCCCCCACTGTGTCCCGCTGTGTCCTCGCTGTGTCCCATTGTGTCCCCGCTGTTTCCCCGCTGGGTCCTGCTGGGTCCCGCTGTGTCCAGCTGGGTCCCCCACTTTGTCCCGCTGTGTCCCCGCAGTGTCCCCGCTGTGTCCTGCTGTGTCCAACTGTGTCCTGTGGTGTCCCTATTTGTTCCCCGCTATGTCCCCTGCTGAGTCCCCTCTGTGTCCCCGCTGTGTCCCGCTGTGTCCCCCGCTGTGTCCCGCTGTGTCCCCCGCTGTGTCCTGCTGTGTCCCGCTGTGTCCTGCTGGGCCCCGCTGTGTCCCCGCTGTGTCCCGCTGTGTCCCCGCAGGTTCACCGCTGTTTCACGCTGTGTTCCGTGGTGTCCCGCTTTGTCCCCCACTGTGGCCCCCCCTCAGCCACCTGTGTCCCCGCTGTGTCCCGCTGTGTCCTCGCTGTGTCCGCCTCTGTCTCCTGCTCTGTCCACCGCTGTGTCTCACGCTTTGTCCCCGCTGGGTCCCGCTGTGTCCTGCTCTATCCCCCACTGTGTCCCCCGCTGAGTCCTCTATGTGTCGCCGCTGTGTCCCGCTGTGTCCTCGCTGTGTCCCATGCTGTCTCCCGCTTTGTCCCACACTTTGTCCCCGCTGGGTCCTGCTGTGTCCCGCTCTGTCCCCCACTGTGTCCCCCGCTGAGTCCTCTATGTGTCGCCGCTGTGTCCCGCTGTGTCCTCGCTGAGTTCCCTGCTGTCTCCCACTTTGTCCCAGGCTGTGTCCCGCTGTGTCCCACTGTGTCCTCGCTGTGTCCCCCGCTGTGTCCTGCTGTGTTCCCGCTGTGTCCCAAGCTGTGTCCCGCTGTGTCCCCCTGTGTGCCCCGCTGTGTCCCACTATGTTCCCGCAGTGTCCCCGCTGTGTCCCCGCTGTGTCCTCGCTGTGTTCCCCGCTGTGTCCCGCTGTGTCCCCCGCTGTGTCCCGCTGTGTCTACTGCTGTGTCCCACTGTGTCTCGCTGTGTCCCGCTGTGTCCTCGATGTTTCCCACGCTGTGTTCTGCTGTGTGCTCGCTGTGTCCCCCGCTGTGTCCCGTTGTGTCCCCAGCTGTGTACCCTGCTGTGTCCCGCTGTGTCCCCGCTGTATCGACGTTGTATCCCGCTTGGTCCCGCTGTGTCCTCGCTGTGTTCCCCGCTGTGTCCCGCTGTTTAACCCTCTGTGTCCCCCGCTGTGTCCCGCTGTGTCCCGCTGTGTACTGCTGTGTCCCCCGCTGAGTCCCGCTGTATCCCCGCTGTGTCCCAATGTGTCCTCGCTGTGTCCCGCGCTGGGTCCCGCTGTGTCCCCGCTGTGTCCCAATGTGTCCTCGCTGTTTCCCACGCTGTGTTCTGCTGTGTCCTCGCTGGGTCCCCCGCTGTGTCCCCCGCTGTGTCCCCGCTGTATCGACGCTGTGTCCCGCTTGGTCCCGCTGTGTTCCCCCTTGGTCCCCCGCTGTGTCCCACTGTGTCCCGCTGTCTCCCCCGCTGTGTCCCTATGTGTCCCACGCTTTGTCTCCCTGTTTCCCCCCAGTTTCCCCGCTGTGTCCCGCTGTTTCCCACTGTGTTCTGTGGTGTCCCGCTTTGTCCCCCGCTGTGTCCCCCGGTGAGTCGCCGCTGTGTCCCCACTTTGTCCCGCTGAGTCCTCCATGTGTTCCCCGCTGTGTCCTGCTGTGTCCGGCTGTGTCCCCCGCTGTGTCCCACTGTATCCTCAGTGTGTCCCCCGCTGTGTCCAGCTGTGTCCCGCTCTGTCCCCGCTTTGTGCCCGCTGTGTCCCGCTGTGTACTCCGTTGTGTCCAGCTGTGTCACCGCTGTGTCCCGCTGTGTCCTCTCTTTGTCTCCACTGTCCCCAGCTGTGTCCCCCGCTGTGTCCCGCTGTGTCCCGCTGTGTCCCCCGCTTTGTCCTGCTGTGTCGACGCAGTGTTCCCTCTGTGTCCTGCTGTGTCACACTGTGTCCCATGGTGTCCCGCTTTTTTCCCCGCTGTTTCCCCCTCTGAGTCCCCTTTGTGTCCCCACTGTGTCCCGCTGTGTCCTAGCTGTGTCCCCCGCTGTGTCCCGCTGTGTCCCCGCTGGGTCACAAGCTGTGTCCTGCTATGTCCCGCTGTATACCCCGCTGTGTCCTGCTATGTTCCCACAATGTCCCCGCTGTGTCCCGCTGTGTCCCACTGTGTCCTCGCTGTGTCCCCCGCTGTGCCCCGTTGTGTCCCCAGCTGTGTACCCCACTCTGTCCCGCTGTGTCCCCGTTGTAATGACGCTGTGTCCCGCTGGGTCCTGCTGTGTCCTCGCTGTGTCCCGCTGTGTCCCCGCAGGGTAACCGCTGTTTCACGCTGTGTCCCGCTGTGTCAGTGGTGTCCCGCTTTGTCCCCCGCTGTGTCCCCAGCTGAGTCCCCGCTGTGTCCCCGCTGTATCCCTCTGTGTCCTCCCTGTGTCCCCCGCTGTCTCCCGCTCTGTTCCCCGCTGTGTCTCACTCTTTATCCCGTCTGTGTCCCACTCTGTCCTGCTGTGTCCTGCTGTGTCCACCACTGTGTCCCTTTGTGTCCCCAGCTGTGTAACCCGCTGTGTAACGCTGTGAATCCCGCTGTATCAAGGCTGTGTCCCGCTGGGTCCCGCTGTGTCCTTGCTCTGTTATTCGTGGTGTCCCCCTCTGTCCCCCACTGTGTCCCCTGCTCTGTCCTACTGTGTCCCCCGCTGTGTCCCATTTTGTCCCGCTGTGTCCCCCACTGTGTCCCTGCTGTGTCCCTGCTGTATCCCAGCTGTGTCACGCTGTGTCCTGCTGTGTCCCGTTGTGTCCTGCTGTAACCCTGCTGAGTCCCCCTGTGTCCCCGCTGTGTCCTGTTGTGTCGTCGCTCTGTCCTCCGCTGTGTCCCGCTGTGTCCTCTGCTGTGTCCCGCTGTGTCACTCTGTGTCCCGCTGTATCCTGCTGTGACCCCGCTGAGTCCCCGCTGTGTCCCCTGCTGTCTCCCACTCTGTCCCCCGCTGTGTCTCACGCTTTGTCCCCGCTGTGTCCCACTGTGTCCCGCTGTGTCCCACTGTGCCCACACTGTGTCCTGTTGTGTCCACAGCTGTGTACCACGCTGTGTAACGCTGTGTCCCCGCTGTATCTATGCTGTTCCTGGCTGTGTCCCGCTGTGTCCCCCGCTGTGTCCCCCGCTGTGTCCCACTGTGTCCTCACTGTGTCCCCCTCTGTGTCCCGCTGTGTCCCCCGCTATGTCCCGCTGTGTCCCGTTCTGTCCCCGCTTTGTGCCCGCTGTGTCCCGCTGTGTACTCTGT
>NW_012295763.1:0-1532 GCF_000151885.1 Dipodomys ordii
TCCGCTGTCCCCCACTGTGTCCACCCCTGTGTCCCGCTGTGTCACGCTGTGTCCCCCGCTTTTTCCTGCTTTTCCCCGCTGTGTCTCGCTGTGTAACACTGTGTCCCCGTGGTGTCCCACTTTGTCCCACACTGTGTCCCCCGATGAGTCCCCTCTGTGTCGCCTCTGTGTCCCCCTGTGTCCTCGCTGTGTGCCCCGCTGTCTCCCGCTTTGTCTCCCGCTGTGTTCCGCTGTGTCCCGCTGTGTCCCCGCTGTGTCCCCAGCTGTGTCCCGCTGTGTCCCGCTGTGTACCCCACTGTGTCCTGCTATGTTCCCGCAGTGTCCCCGATGTGTCCCGCTGTGTCCCGCTGTGTCCTCGCTGTGCCCCCAGCTGTGTACCCCACTCTGTCCCGCTGTGTCCCCCGCTGTGTCTCTGCTGTGTCCCCGCTGTGTCCCGCTTTGTCCTGCTGTGTACTGCTGTGTCCCCCGCTGTGTCCCGCTGTGTCCTGCTGTGTCACGCTGTTTCCCCGCTGCGTCCCCACTGTGTCCCTCTGTGTACCCCGCTGTGTCCAGCTTTGTCCCTGCTGTGTCTCGCTGTATCCCACGCTCTGTCCCCCTCTGTTTCCCGCTCTTTTCCCCTCTGTGTCCCGCTGTGTCCCCAGCTATGTCCCACTGTGTCCCCACAGGGTCACTGCTGTTTCCCGCTGTGTCCCGCTGTGTTCCGTGGTGTCCCTCTTTGTCTCCCGCTGTGTCCCCCGCTGAGTCCCCGCTGTGTCCCGCTGTGTCCTCGCTGTGTCCTCTGCTGTCTCCCGCTCTGTCCCCCGCTGTGTCTCACGCTTTGTCCCCGCTGTGTCCCACTGTGTCCCGCTGTGTCCCGCTGTGCCCCCACTGTATTTCGTTGTGTCCCCAGCTGTGTACCACGCTGTATAACGCTGTGTGCCCGAGTATCTACGCTGTGTCCCGCTGTGTCCTGCTGGGTCCTCGCTGTGTCCCCCGCTGTGTCCCACTGTGTCCCCCGCTGAGTCCCCGCTGTGTCACCACTGTGTCCCGCTGTTTCCTCGCTGTGTCCCCTGCTGTCTCCCTCTCTGTCCCCTGCTGTGTCTCACGCTTTGTCCCCGCTGTGTCCCACTGTGTCCCGCTGTGTCCGGCTGTGCCCCCACTGTGTCCCGTTGTTTAAACAGATGTGTACTACGCTGTGTAACGCTGTGTCCCAGCTGTATCGACGCTGTGTCCCGCTGTGTCCCGCTGTGTCCTCGCTGTGTTCCCCGCTGTCTCCCGCTCTGTCCCTCGCTGTGTCTCACGCTTTGTCCCCGCTGTGTCCCACTGTGTCCCGCTGTGTCCGGCTGTGCCCCCACTGTGTCCCGTTGTGTCCACAGCTGAGTACCACGCTGTGTAACGCTGTGTGCCCGCTGTATCGACGCTGTGTCCCGCTGGGTCCCGCTGTGTCCTCGCTGTGTTCCCTGCTGTGTCCCGCTGTGTCCCCCGCAGTCTCCTCGCTGTGTCCCCCGCTGTGTCCTGCTGTGTCCTCGCTGTGTCCCCCGCTGGGTCCCGGT
>NW_012295764.1:0-2653 GCF_000151885.1 Dipodomys ordii
TGCTTCTCCTGCTTCTCCTTCTCATTCTCCTTCTCTTTCTGCTTATCCTTCTGTTTCTCCTACTCCTAATCCTTCTCTTTCTCCTTGTTCTTCTTCTGCTTCTCGTTCTTCTGCTTCTTCTGCTTGTTCTGTTTCTTCTGCTTCTACTTTTCCAGCTTCTGCTGCTTCTGCTTCTCCTTCTGCTTCAGGTTCTCCTTCTGCTTCTTGGGCTTCTTCTGTTTCTTCTGCTTCTGCTTCTCCTGCTACTGCTTCTTCAGCTTCTTCTGCTTCTCTTTTGCTTCTCCTTCTGCTTCTGCTTCTCCTTCTGCTCCTTCTCTTTCTTCTGTTTCTTCTTCTTCTTCTGCTCCTCCCGCTTCTGCTTCTTCTGCTTCTCCTGCTTGTCCTTCTCCTTCTCCTGCTTCTCCTTCTCTTTCTGCTTCTGCTTCTTCTGATTCTCCAACTTCTCCTTCTTCTTCTCCTTCTGTTTCTGCTTCTCTTTCTGCTTCTGCATCTCCTTCTGCTTCACATTCTGCTTCTCTTTCTCCTTCTTCTGTTTCTCCCTCTGCTTCTGCTTCTTATGCTTCTTCTTTATCTTCTGCTTCTGCTTCTCCTGCTTCTGCTTCTTGTGCTTCTACTGCTTCTTCTTCTGCTTCTTCTGCTTCTTCTGCTTCTACTTCTCTTTCTGCTTCTGCTTCTCCTGCTTGTTTTTCTGCTTCTTCTGCTGCTTCTCCTTCTGCTGCTTCTTCTACTTCTCCTACTGCTTCTCTTTTTGCTTCTCCTTCTGCTTCTGCTTCTGCTTCTTCTGTTTCTCCTGCCTGAATTTCTGGTTCTACTTCTTCTGCTGCTTCTCCTTCTGCTTCTGCTTCTACTTCTGCTTCTGATTCTGCTTCTTCTGCTTCTTCTCTTTCGGCTACTCCTGCTTCTGCTTCTTGTGCTTCTCCTGCTTCTATTTCTGCTTCTCATTCCACTTCTGCTTCTCCTTCTGCTTCTGCTTCTCCTCCTTCTCCTTCTCCTACTTCTGCTTCTCCTTCATCTTCTGCTTCTTCTGCTTCTCCTTCTGCATCTCCTTCTGCTTGTCCTTATGCTTCTTCTTCTGCCTCTGCTTCTCCTTCTCCTTCTTTTGCTTCACCTTTTGCTTCTGCTTCTTCTGCTTTTCCTGCTTCTCCTTCTGCTTCTGCTTCTTCTGCTTCTCCTTCTGCATCTTCTTCTGCTTCTGCTTCTCCTTCTTCTGTTCTCCTTCTTATTCTCCTACTGCTTCTCCTTCTGTTTCCCTTCTCCTTCTTGTTCTTCTGCTTTTCCTTCTGCTTCTCCTTCTGCTTCTGCATCTTCAGCTTCTTCTGCTACTGCTTCTGCTTCTTCTGTTTCTTCTGCTTCTCCTTCTGCTTTTGCTTCTCTTTCTGCTTCTGCTTCTCCTTCTGGGTTCTCTTTCTTCTTCTCCAGATTCTACTTCTCCGGCTTCTTCTGCTTCTCCTTCTGCTTCAGGTTCTGCTTCTGCTTCTTCTGCTTCTATTTCTGCTTCTCCTTCTGTTTCTGCTTCTCTTTCTGCTTCTGCTTCTTATCCTTCTTCTATTTCTTTTGATTCTGCTTCTCCTGCTTCTGCTTCTCCTGCTTCTCCTTCTGTTTCTCCTTATGCTTCTCCTTCTGCTTCTCCTTCTTCTGCTTCTACTTCTGCTTCTCCTTCTGCATCTTCTTCTGTTTCAATTTCTCCTTCTTCTGCTTTTCATTCTGCTTCTGCTTCTCCTGCTTCTGCTTCTTCTGCTTCTCCTGCTTCTCCTTCTGCTTCTGTTTCTGCTTCTGCTTATCCTTCTGTTTCTCCTACTCCTAATCCTTCTCTTTCTCCTTCTCCTTCTTCTTCTTCTGCTTCTCCTGCTGCTTCTTCTTCTGCTTCTTCTGCTTTTTCTGTTTCTTCTGTTTCTACTTCTCCTGCTTCTTCTTCTTCTGCTTCTCCTTCTTCTCCTTCTGCTTCTCCGTCTCATTCTCCTTCTCCTTCAATTCCTCCTTCTTGTGCTTCTCTTTCTGCTTCTGCTTCTCCTGCTTCTGATACTGTTTCTCCTTCTGCTTAACCTTCTGCTTCTCTTTCTGCTTCTTATTTTGCTTCTGCTCCTCCTACTCCTAATCCTTCTCTTTCTCCCTCTTCTTCTGCTTCTCGTTCTGCTTCTGCTTCTTCTGCTTGTTCGGTTTCTTCTGCTTCTGCTTTTCCAGCTTCTGCTGCTTCTGCTTCTCCTTCTGCTTCAGGTTCTCCTTCTGATTCTTCGCCTTCTTCTGTTTCTTCTGCTTCTGCTTCTCCTGCTACTGCTTCTTCTGCTCCTCTTTCTGCTTCTCCTTCTGCTTCTGCTTCTCCTTCTGCTCCTTCTTCTTCTTCTGTTTCTTCTTCTTCTTCTTCTTCTTCTTCTTCTTCTGCTTCTCCCGCTTCTGCTTCTTCTGCTTCTCCTGCTTGTCCTTCTCCTTCTGCTTCTCCTTCTCCTTCTTCTGCTTCTCTTTCTGCTTCTGCTTCTTCTGATTCTCCAACTTCTCCTTCTTCTTCTCCTTCTGTTTCTGCTTCTCTTTCTCCTTCTGCATCTCCTTCTGCTTCACCTTCTGCTGCTCCTTCTCGTTCTTCTGATTCTCCCTCTGCTTCTGGTTCTTATGCTTCTCTTTTTCTTCTGGATTCTGCTTCTCCTGCTTCTGCTTCTTA
>NW_012295765.1:0-2831 GCF_000151885.1 Dipodomys ordii
TCACGGGACACAGCTGGGGACACAGCGAGGACACAGCGGGATACAGCGGAGGACACAGTGAGGACACAGCGGTGGACACAGGGGGACAGAGCGGGGGACACAGCGGGACACAGCGGGGGAAACAGCGGGACACAGCGGTGGACACAGCGGGACAGAGCGGGGACACAGCAGGACACAGCGGTGGACACAGCTAGGACACAGCGGGACCCGGCGGGACACAGCGTCGATACAGCGGGGACACAGTGGGCCACAGCGGGGTACACAGCTGGGGAAACAACGGGGCACATCGGGGGACACAGCAAGGACTCAGCGGAACACAGCGTGGGACACAGTGAGGACACAGGGGGACACAGCGGGACACAGCAGGAACACAGCAGTAGACACAGCGGGAAACAGTAGGGGACACAGCGGGACACAGCGGGGGACACAGGGAGGACAGAGCGCGACACAGCGGGGACACAGCGGGGACTCAGCGGGGGACAGAGCGGGGGACAAAGCGGGACACCACGGGACACAGCGGGAAACAGCGGTGACCCTGCGGGGACACAGCGGGACACAGCGGGGGACACTGCAAGGACACAGCGGGACACAGCAGGGGACACAGCGAGGACACAGCGGGGGACACAGCGGGGGACACTGCGAGACACAGCGGGGAACACAGCGAGGACACAGCGGGACCCAGCGGGACACAGCGTCGATACAGCGGGGGCACAGCGTTACACAGCGGGGTACACAGCTGTGGACACAAAGGGACACAGTGGGGGCACAGCGGGACACAGCAGAACACAGTGGGACACAGCGGGGACAAAGCGTGAGACACAGCGGGGGACAGAGCGGGAGACAGCCGGGGACACAGCGAGGACACAGCGGGACACAGCGGGGGACACAGCGGGACACAGCGGTGGACACAACGGGACAGAGCGGGGGACACAGCGGGACACAGCGGTGGACACAGCGGGACACAGCGGTGGACACAGCGAGGACACAGCAGAACCCAGCGGGACACAGGGTCGATACAGCGGGGACAGAGTGGGCCACAGCGGGGTACGCAGTTGGGGACACAACGGGGCACATCGGAGGACACAGCAAGAACTCAGCGGAACACAGCGTGGGACACAGTGAGGACACAGGGGGACACAGCGGGACACAGCGGGACAGAGCAGGAACACAGCAGTAGACACAGCGGGACACAGCCGGGGACACATTGGGACACAGCGGGGACACAGCGGGGACACAGCTGGGACACAGCGGGGACACAGCGGTACTCAGCGGGGGACACAGCAGTACACAGCGGGACACAGCGGGGACACAGCGGGGACTCAGCGGGGGACCCAGCGGGGGACAAAGCGGGACACCACGGGACAGAGCGGGACACAGCGGGGAAAAGGGGGAGACAGAGCGGGACACAGCGAAGACACAGCGGGACACAGCGGGGGACACAGCGGGACACAGCGGCGGACACAGCGGGACAAAGCAGGGTACAGAGCAGGGGACACATCGGGATACAGAGGGACACAGCGGGGGACCCAGCGGGAAACAGCGGGGGGCTCAGCGAGGACACAGCGGGACACAGCGGGGGACACAGACAGGAAAACAGCGGGGGACACACCGGGGGACACAGCGGGACACAGCAGGGAACACAGCGAGGACACAGTGGGACCCAGCGTCGATACAGCGGGGATACAGCGTTCCACAGTGTGGTACAAATCTGTGGACACAAGGGGACACAGTGGGGGCACAGCGGGACAGAGCGGGACACAGTGGGACACAGCGAGGACAAATCGTGAGACACAGCGGGGGACAGAGCGGGAGACAGCGGGGGACACAGCGAGGACACAGCAGGACACAGCGGTACACAGCAGGGACAGAGCGGGACACAGTGGGACCCAGCGGGACACAGCAGGGGACAAAGCAGGACACAGCGGGGGACCGAGCGAGGACACAGTGGGACACAGCAGGGGACACAGCGAGGACACAGCGGGGGACATTGCGGGACACAGCGGGAACACAGAGAGGACACAGCGGGACCCAGCGGGACACAGCGTCGATACAGCGGGGACACAGCGTTACACAGCGTGGTACACAGCGGTGGTCACAACGGGACACAGTGGGGGCAAAGCGGGAAACAGCGGAACACAGTGGGACACAGCTGGGACAAAGCGTGAGACACAGCGGGGGACAGAGCGGGAGACAGCGGGGGACACAGCGAGGACACAGTGGGACACAGCGGGACACAGCGTCGATACAGCGGGGACACAGTGGACCACAGCGGGGTACACAGCTGGGGACACAACGGGGCACATCGGGGGACACAGCATGGACTCAGCGGAACACAGCGTGGGACACAGTGAGGACACAGGGGGCACAGCGGGACACAGAGGGACACAGCAGGAACAAAGCAGTAGACACAGCGGGACACAGCAGGGGACACAGCGGGACACAGCGGGGGACACAGGGAGGACAGAGCGGGACAAGGCGGGGACACAGAGGGAACTCAGCGGGGGACACAGCGGGGACAAAGCGGGACACCACGGGACACAGCGGGACACAGCGGGGACAAGGGGGAGACAGAGCGGGACACAGCGAGGACACAGCGGGACACAGCGGGGGACACAGCAGGACACAGCGGGGGACACAGCGAGGACACAGCGGGACACAGCGGGGGACACAGCGAGGACACAGCGGGGGACAGAGCGGGGGACACTGCTGGACACAGCAGGGAACACAGCGAGGACACAGCGAGACCCAGCGGGACACAGCGTCGATACAGCGGGGATACAGCGTTACACAGTGTGGTACACATCTGTGGACACAAGGGGACACAGTGGGGG
>NW_012295766.1:0-2188 GCF_000151885.1 Dipodomys ordii
GGGGACACAGAGAGGACACAGGGGGGGACACAGCGGGGGACACAGCGGGACACAGCGGGAGACAGCATTGGACACAGGAGGGGATAGCGGGGGACAGAGAGGGGACACAGCGGAACACAGCGGTGACAGAGCTGGACACAGCTGGGTACACAGCGGGACATAGAGGACACACAGCGGGGACACAGCGGGACACAGCGGGGAACTCACCGGGACACAGCGGGGGACACAACAAGGACACAGCGGAACACTGTGGGAGACACAGCCAGGACACATCCGGACCCAGTGGAACACAGTGTGACACAGCGGGGACACAGCAGGGGACACAGCGGGACACAGTGGGGGACACAGGGGGGACAAAGCGGGACACAGCGGGGGACACAGCGGGACACAGCGGGACACAGCGGGGACACAGCAGGGACACAGCGGTGGACACAGAGGGACAGAGCAGGGGACACAGCAGGAGACACAGAGGGACACAGCGGGACACAGCGGGGGACACAGGGGGGACACAGCGGGACACAGGGGAGACACAGCGAAGACACATTGGGACACAACGGGGACACAGCGGGACTCAGCGGGGGACATAGCAGTACACAGCGGGACACAGCGGGTCACAGCAGGGACAGAGCGGGTGACACAGAGGGGTACAGAGCGGGACACAGCAGTGGACAAAGCAGGACACAGTGGGGGACACAGCGAGGACACTGCGGGACACTGCGGGAGACACAGCAAAGACACAGCGGGACACAGTGGAACACAGCGGGACATAGCAGTGACACAGCAGGGGACACAGCGGGACACAGCCGGGGACACAGCGGGACACAGCGGAGGACGCAGCGAGGACACAGCGGGACAAAGCGGGACAAAGCAGGGGACACAGCGGTGAAACAGCTGGACACAACGGAGTACATAGCGGGACACAGCACGCACACAGGGGGACACAGCGGGACACAGCGGGACACAGCAGGGACAGAGCGGGACAGAGCGGGACACAGTGGGACACAGCGGGGGACCCAGCGGGACCCAGCGGGGGACCCAGTGAGGACACAGCGGGACACAGCTGGGGACACAGCGAGGACACAGCGGGGGAACACAGCGGGGGACACAGCGGGACACAGCGAGGAACAGCATAGATACAGCGGGGACACAGCGTTACACAGCGTGGTACACAACTGTGGATACAATGGGACACAGTGTGGGCACAGCGGGACACAGCGGGTCACAGTGGGACACAGCGGGGACAAAGCGTGAGACACAGCGGGGGACAGAGTGGGAGACAGCGGGGGACACAGCGGGGACACAGCGGGGACTCAGCGGGGTCACAGTGGGATACAGCGGGACACAGACTGACACAGCGGGACACAGCAGAGGACACAGCGGGACACAGCGGAGGACAGAGCCACGACACAGCAGGACACAGCAGGGACACAGGGGGACTCAGCAGGGTTACAGCAGGACACATTGGGACACAGCAGGACACAGCGTGACACCGCGGGGACACAGCAGGGACACAGCGGGGGACACAGCGGGACAAAACGGGACACAGAGGGGGACACAGTAGGACAGAGCAGGGGACACAGTGGGGACAGAGAGGGACAACATGAATAACAGAGCAAGGACAGAGAGGGACCCAGCGGGACACAGCCTCGATACAGCGGGATTCACAGCAGGTTACACAGCTGGGGACACAAAGGGACACAGTGGTGGACACAGCGGGACACAGCGGGACAGAGTGGGACACAGATGGGATAAAGCGTCAGACACAGCGGGGGACAGAGCGGGAGACAGCGGGGGACACAGCGAGGACACAGCGGGACACAGCGGGGACACAGCGAGGACACAGCGGGACACAGCGGGACACAGTGTGGAACACAGAGAGTACACAGCGGGACCCAGCGGGACACAGCGTCGATACAGCGGGGACACAGCGTGACACAGCAGGGTACATAGTGGGGACACAACGGGACACAGTGGGGGACATAGCGGGACACAGCGGGACACAGCGGGTCACAGCGGGGACAAAGCGGGGGACACAGCGGGAAACAGCGAGGGACACTGCGGGGGACACAGCGAGACACAGTGTGGAACACAGAGAGTACACAGCGGGACCCAGCGGGACACAGCGTCGATACAGCGGGGACACAGCGTGACACAGCAGGGTACATAGCTGGGGACACAACGGGATGAC
>NW_012295767.1:0-5019 GCF_000151885.1 Dipodomys ordii
TCTGCTTCTCCTGCTTGTTTTTCTGCTTCTTCTGCTGCTTCTCCTTCTGCTGCTTCTTCTACTTCTCCTTCTGCTTCTCTTTTTGCTTCTCTTTCTGCTTCTGCTTCTTCTGTTTCTCCTGCCTGAATTTCTGGTTCTACTTCTTCTGCTGCTTCTCCTTCTGCTTCTGCTTCTACTTCTGCTTCTGTTTCTGCTTCTTCACTTTCGGCTTCTTCCGCTTCTGCTTCTTCTGCTTCTCCTTCCTTTCCTCTGCTTCTGCTTCTCCTTCTCCTTCTACTGCTTCTCTTTGTTCTTCTGTTCTTCTGATTCTCCAACTAATCCTTCTTCTTCTCCTTCTGTTTCTGCTTCTCTTTCTGCTTCTCCATCTCCTTCTGCTTCACCTTCTGCTGCTCCTTCTCCTTATGTTTCTCCCTCTGTTTCTGCTTCTGCTTCTTATGCTTCTTTTTGTTCTTCTGCTTCTGCTTCTGCTGCTTTTGATTCTTATGCTTCTACTGCTTCTTCTTCTTCATCTGCTTCTTCTGCTTCTTCTGCTTCTACTTCTCTTTTGCTTCTGCTTCTCCTGCTTGTTTTTCTGCTTCTTTTGCCGCTTCTCCTTCTACTGCTTCTTCTACTTCTCCTTCTGCTTCTCTTTTTGCTTCTCTTTCTGCTTCTGCTTCTTCTGTTTCTCCTGCCTGAATTTCTGGTTCTACTTCTTCTGCTGCTTCTCCTTCTGCTTCTGCTTCTACTTCTGCTTCTGTTTCTGCTTCTTCTGCTTCTTCTCTTTCGGCTTCTCCTGCTTCTGCTTCTTGTGCTTCTCCTGCTTCTCTTTCTGCTTCTCATTCCGCTTCGCCTTCTCCTTATGCTTCTTCTTCTCCTCCTTGTCCTTCTCCTACTTCTGCTTCTCCTTTAGCTTCTGCTTTTTCGGCTTCTCCTGCTTCTCCTTCTTCCTCTCCTTCTGCTTGTGCTTGTCCTTATGCTCCTTCTTCTTCTTCTGCTTCTGCTTCTCCTTCTTTTGCTTCTGCTTCTTCTGCTTTACCTGCTTCTCCTTCTGCTTCTGCTACTTCTGCTTCTCCTGCTCCTCCTTCTGCATCTTCTTCTGCTTCTGCTTCTGCTTCTCCTTCTCCTTCTTCTGCTTCTCCTTCTTCTTCTTCTTCTTCTTCTTCTTCTTCTTCTTCTTCTTCTTCTTCTTCTTCTTCTTCTTCTTCTTCTTCTTCTTCTTCTTCTTCTTCTTCTTCTGCTTTAACTGCTTCTCTTTCTGCTTCTCCTTCTGCTTCTCCTTGTTTCTCCTTCTCCTTCAAGTTCATCTGCTTTTCCTTCGGCTTCTCCTTCTGCTTCAACTACAACTGCTACTGCTTCTACTTCTTCTGTTTCTTCTGCTTCTCCTTCTGCTTTTGATTCTCTTTCAGCATCTGCTTCTCTTTCATCTTGTCAGCTTCTCATTCTGCTTCTCCAGATTCTGCTTCTTCTCCTTCTCTAGCTTCTCCTTCTGCTTCAGGTACTGCTTCTGCTTCTTCGGATTCTTATGCTTCTGCTACTCCTGCTTCTGCTTCTTCTGCTTCCCCTCTATCTCTTTCTTCTTCTCCTTCTATTTCTGCATCTCCTTCAGCTTCAGCATCATATCCTACTCCAGTTTTCTGTTTCTGCTTCTCCTGCTTCTGCTTCTTCTGCTTTTCCTGCTTCTCTTTCTGCTTCTCCTTCTGCTTCTCCTTCTGCTCCTTCTCCTTCTTCTTCTTCTTCTGCTTCTCCCGCTTCTGCTTCTTCTGCTTCCCCTGCCTCTCATTCTGCTTCTCTTCGTCGGCTTCTCTTTCTATTTCTGCTTCTGCTTCTTCTGATTCTTCTCCTTCTTCTTCTCCTTCAGCTTCTGCTTCTTCTGTTTCTCCTGCTTCTCCTTCTGCATCTCCTTCTGCTTGTGCTTGTCCTTATGCTTCTTCTTCTGCTTCTGCTTCTCCTTCTCCTTCTCCTTCTTTTGCTTCTCCTTTTGCTTCTGCTTCTTCTGCTTTTCCTTCTTCTCCTTCTGCTTCTGCTTCTTCTGCTTCTCATTCTTCATCTTCTTCTGCTTCTCCTTCTCTTTCTTCTGCTTCTCCTTCTGCTTCTCCTTCTGCTTCTTCTTCATCTGCTTTACCTGCTTCACTTTCTGCTTCTCCTTCTGCTTCTCCTTCTGTTTCTGGTTCTCCTTCTTGTTCTTCTGCTTCTCGTTCTGCTTCTGCTACAACTGCTACTGCTTCTATTTCTTCTGTTTCTTCTGCTTCTCCTTATGCTTTTGATTCTCTTTCTGCTTCTGCTTCTCCTTCTGCTTCTGCTTCTGCTTCTCATTCTGCTTCTCCAGATTCTGCTTCTTCTCCTTCTCCAGCTTCTCCTTCTGCTTCAGGTTCTGCTTCTGCTTCTTCGGATTCTTATGCTTCTGCTTCTCCTGCTTCTGCTTCTTCTGCTTCCCCTCCTTCTCTTTCTGCTTCTCCTTCTGTTTCTGCTTCTCCTTCTGCTTCTGCTTCTTGTCCTTCTCCTTTTTCTTCTGCTTCTGCTTCTGCTTCTCCTGTTTCTGCATCTCCTGCTTCTCCTTATGCTGCTCTTTCTGCTTCTCCTGCTGCTTTTCCTTCTCCTGCTCCTTCTTCTGCTTCTCTTTCTCCTTCTCCTTCTGTTTCTCCTTCTCCTTCTCGTTCTTCTGCTTTTCCTTCTGCTTCTGCATCTTCTGCTTCTTCTGCTACTGTCTCTGTTTCTTCTGTTTCTTCTGCTTCTCCTTCTGCTTTTGCTTCTCTTTCTGCTTCTGCTTCTCCTTCTGCTTCTCCAGATTCTGCTTCTTCTGCTTCTCCTGCTTCTCCTTCTGCTTCAAGTTCTGCTTCTGCTTCTTCGTCTTCTTCTGCTTCTGCTTCTCCTGCTGCTGCTTCTTTTGCTTCTCCTGCTTCTCTTTCTGCTTTTCCTTCTGTTTCTGCTTCTCCTTCTGCTTCTGCTTCTTCTCCTTCTGTATCTTCTGCTTCTGCTTCTCCTGCTTCTGCTTCTCCTGCTTCTCGTTCTGCTTCTCTTTCTGCTTCTCTTTCTGCTTCTCTTTCTGCTTCTCCTTCTCCTTCTTCTGCTTCTCCTTCTGCTTCTGCTTCTCATCTGCTTCTGCTTCAATTTCTCATCTGCTTCTCATTCTGCTTCTGCTCTTCTCCTTCTTCTGTATCTTCTGTTTCTGCTTCTTCTGCTTCTGCTTCTCCTGCTTCTCGTTCTGCTTCTCATTCTGCTTCTCTTTCTGCTTCTCCTTCTCCTTCTTCTGATTCTCCTTCTGCTTCTGCTTCTCCTTCTGCTTCTGCTTCAATTTCTCCTTCTGCTTCTCATTCTGCTTCTGCGTCTTCTGTTTCTTCTACTTCTCCTGCTTCTGCTTCTCCTGCTTCTCCTAAATATCGTGCTGCTTCTCCTTCTGCGTCTCTTTCTGCTTCTGCTTATCCTTTTGCTTCTCCTACTCCTAATCCTTCTCTCTCGCCTTCTACGTCTTCTTCTTCTGCTTCTCCTGCTGCTTCTGCTTCTGCTTATTCTACTATTTCTGATTCTTCTGCTTCAGATTGTGCTTCTTCTGTTTCTCCTTCTGGTTCAGATTCTGCTTCTGCTTCTTCGGCTTCTCCTGTTTCTTCTGCTTATGCTTCTCCTGCTTCTTCTTCTTCTGCTTCCCCTCCTTCTCTTTCTGCTTCTCCTTCTGTTTCTGCTTCTCCCTCTTCTTCTGCTTCTTGTCCTTCTCCTGTTTCTTCTGCTTCTTCTTCTCCTGTTTCTGCATCTCCTGCTTCTCCTTCTGCTGCTCTTTCTGCTTCTCCTGCTGCTTTTCCTTCTCCTGCTCCTACTTCTGCTTCTCTTTCTGCTTCTCCTTCTGTTTCTCCTTCTCCTTCTCGTTCTTCTGCTTTTCCATCTGCTTCTGCTTCTGCATCTTCTGCTTCTTCTGCTACTGCCTCTGCTTCTTCTGTTTCTTTTGCTTCTCCTTCTGCTTCTCCTTCTGCTTTTGCTTCTCTTTCTGCTTCTGCTTCTCCTTCTGCTTCTCCAGATTCTGCTTCTTCTGCTTCTCCTGCTTCTCCTTCTGCTTCATGTTCTGCTTCTGCTTCTTCGGCTTCTTCTGCTTCTGCTTCTCCTGCTGCTGCTTCTTCTGCTTCTCCTGCTTCTCTTTCTGCTTTTCCTTCTGTTTCTGCTTCTCCTTCTGCTTCTGCTTCTTCTCCTACTTCTGTTTCTTCAGCTTCTGCTTCTCCTGCTTCTCGTTCTGCTTCTCTTTCTGCTTCTCTTTCCGTTCTCCTTCTCTTTCTTCTGCTTCTCCTTCGGCTTCTGCTTCTCCTTCTGCTTCTGCTTCTGCTTCAATTTCTCCTTGTGCTTCTCATTCTGCTTCTGCAACTTCTGTTTCTTCTGCTTCTCCTGCTTCTGCTTCACCTGCTTCTCCTACTTCTCGTGCTGTTTCTCCTTCTGCGTCTCTTTCTGCTTCTGCTTATCCTTTTGCTTCTCCTACTCCTAATCCTTCTCTTTCGCCTTCTCCGTCTTCTTCTTCTGCTTCTCCTGCTGCTTCTGTTTCTGCTTATTCTACTATTTCTGTTTCTTCTGCTTCTGCTTCAGATTGTGCTTCTTCTGTTTCTCCTGCTTCAGATTCTGCTTCTTCGGCTTCTCCTTATGCTTCTCCTTATGCTTCTCCTTATGCTTCTTCTTCTTCTTCTTCTTCTTCTTCTTCTTCTTCTTCTTCTTCTTCTTCTTCTTCTTCTTCTTCTTCTTCTTCTTCTTCTTCTTCTTCTTCTTCTTCTTCTTCTTCTTCTTCTTCTTCTTCTTCTTCATCTTCTTCTTCTTCTTCTTGTTCTTCTTCTTGTTCTTCTTCTTGTTCTTGTTCTTGTTCTTGTTCTTCTTCTTGTTCTTCTTCTTGTTCTTCTTCTTCTTCGACTTCTCCTTCTCCTTCTTCTTCTTCTTCTTCTTCTTCTTCTTCTTCTTCTTCTTCTTCTTCTTCTTCTTCTTCTTCTTCTTCTTCCTCTTCTTCTTCTTCTTCTTCTTCGACTTCTCCTTCTCCTTCTCCTTCTTCTTCTTCTTCTTCTTCTTCTTCTTCTTCTC
>NW_012295768.1:0-5019 GCF_000151885.1 Dipodomys ordii
TGTCCACTGTGTCTCGCTGTGTTACACTGTGTCCTGTGTTGTCCCACTTGGTCCCCCGCTGTGAACTCGCTGTGTTTCCCGCTGTGTCCCTCTGTGTACCACTCTGTGTCCCCAGCTGTGTCCCGCTGTGTACCCCGCTGTGTCCCGCTATGTTCCCGCAGTGTCCCCGCTGTCTCCCGCTGTGTCCTCGCTGTGTCCACCGCTGTGTCCCGTTGTGTCCCCAGCTGTGTACCCCGCTGTGTCCCGCTGCATCCCCGCTGTATCGACGCTGTGTCCTGCTGGGTCCCGCTGTGTCCTCGCTGTGTTCCCCGTTGTGTCCCGCTGTGTACCCCGCTGTGTCCCCCGCTGTGTCCCTGCTGTGTCCCTGCTGTGTCCCCACTGTGTCCCGCTGTGTTCCCCGCTGTGTCCTCCGCTGTGTCCCTGCTGTGTCCCTGCTGTGTCCCCGCTGTTTCCCGCTGTGTCCTCGATGTGTCCCACGCTGTGTTCCGCTGTGTCCCCCGCTGTGTCCTGCTGTGTCCCGCTGTGTCCCCGCTGTATTGACGCTGTGTCCCTCGCTGTGTCCCGCTGTGTCTCGCTGTGTCCCTGCTGTGACCCGCTCTGTCCCCGCTGTATTGACGCTGTGTCCCGCTGTGTCCCGCTGTGTCCACGCTTTGTTCCCGGCTGTGTCCCGCTGTGTACCCCTCTGTTTCCCCCGCTGTGTCCCGCTGTGTCCCCCGCTGTGACCCGCTGTGTCCCGCTGTGTCCCCCGCTGTGTCCTCAATGTGTGCCCCCTGTGTCCCGCTGTGTACCCCGCTGTGTCCAGCTGTGTCCCCGCTGTGTCCTGCTGTGTCCCCTCTCTGTCCCCTGCTGTCCCCCGCTGTGTCACACTGTGTCACACTGTGTCCCGTGTTGTCCTGCTTTGGCCCCCGCTGTGACCTCGCTGTGTTTCTCTCTGTGTCCCGCTGTGTACCCTACAGTGTCCTCCACTGTGTCCCGCTGTGTACCCCGCTGTGTCCAGCTGTGTCCTCGCTGTGTCCCCCGCTGTCTCCTGCTTTGTCCCACGCTGTGTCCCGCTGTGACCCGCTGTGTGCTCGCTGTGTCCCCCGCTGTGTCCCGCTGTGTCCACTGCTGTGTCCCGCTGTGTACCCCGCTGTGTCCCGCTATGTTCCCGCAGTGTCCCCGCTGTGTCCCGCTGTGTCCCACTGTGTCCCGTGGTGTCCCAGTTTGTCCCCCGCTGTGTCCCCTGGTGAGTCCCCGCTGTGTCCCGCTGTGTCCTGCTGTGTACCCCGCTGTGTCCAGCTGTGTCACGGCTGTGTCCCGCTGTGGCCCATCTCTGTCTCCGCTGTGTCCCACTGTGTCCCCCACTTTGTCCCGCTGTGTCCCGCCGTGTCCCCCGCTTTGTCCTGCTGTGTCCCCGCAGGGTCCCGCTGTGTCCCGCTGTGTCCCACTGTGTCCCGTGGTGTCCCAGTTTGTCCCCCGCTGTGTCCCCTGGTGAGTCCCCGCTGTGTCCCGCTGTGTCCCGCTGTGTCCCCACTGTGTTCCCGCTGTGTCCCTCTGTGTACCCTGTTGTGTCCAGCGGTGTCCCCGCTGTGTCCCGCTGTGTCACCTCTCTGTCTTCTGCTGTCCCCCCTGTGTCCCCCGCTGTGTCCCGCTGTGTCCCGCTGTGTCCTGCTGTGTCACACTGTGTCGCGTGTTGTCCCGCTTTGTCCCCCGCTGTGACCTCGTTGTGTTTCCCGCTGTGTCCCGCTCTGTACTACTCTGTGACCCCGCTGTGTACCGCTCTGTACCCCGCTGTGTCCCGCTATGTTCCCGCAGTGTACCCGCTGTGTCCCGCTGTGTCCTCGCTGTGTCCACTGCTGTGTCCCGAGCTGTGTACCCCGCTGTGTCCCGCTGTATCGACGCTGTGTCCTGCTGGGTCCCGCTGTGTCCTCGCTGTGTTCCCCGTTGTGTCCCGCTGTGTACCCCGCTGTGTCCCCCGCTGTGTCCCTGCTGTGTCCCTGCTGTGTCCCCACTGTGTCCCGCTGTGTCCCGCTTTGTCCTCACTGTGTCCCAAGCTGTGTTCCGCTGTGTCTCCCGCTGTGTCCCTGCTGTGTCCCGCTGTGTCCCTGCTGTGACCCGCTGTGTCCCCCGCTGTGTCCCGCTGTATCCCTGCTGTGACCCGCTCTGTCCCCACTGTATTGACGCTGTGTCCCGGTGTGTCCCGCTGTGTCCGCGCTGTGTTCCCGGCTGTGTCCATCATGTGTACCCCTCTGTGTCCCCCGCTGTGTCCCTCTGTGTCCCCTCTCTGTCCCCTGCTGGTCCCCGCTCTGTCCCCCGCTGTGTCGCGCTGGGTCGCCCGCTTTGTCTCGCTGTGCCCCTGCAGTGTCCCCGCTGTGTCCCACTGTGTCACACTGTGTCCCGTGTTGTCCCGCTTTGTCTCCCGCTGTGACCTCGCAGTGTTTTCCGCTGTGTCCTCGCTGTGTCCCCCGCTGTGTCCCGCTGTGTCCTCGCTGGGTCCCCCGCTGTGTCCCGCTGTGTCCCCCGCTGTGTCCCGCTGTGTCCGACTGTGTCCCGCTCTGTCCCTGCTGTGTCCCTCTGTGTCCCCGCTGTATGTCCGCTGTGTCCCGCTGTGTACCCCGCTGTGTCCATCTGTGTCCTTTTGTGTCACGATGTTTCCCCGCTGTGTCCCTTCTGTGTCCCTCTGTGTACCCCGCTGTGTCCAGCTTTGTCCCCGCTGTGTCTCGCTGTGTCCCACGATCTGTCCCACACTGTGTCCCGCAGTGTCCCCCGCTGTGTCCCGCTGTGTCCCCCTCTGTGTCCCGCTGTGTCCCCCCTGAGTCCCCGCTGTGTCACCGCTGTGTCCCGCTGTTTCCTCGCTGTGTACCCTGCTGTCTCCCTCTCTGTCCCACGCTGTGTCTCACGCTTTGTCCCCGCTGTGTCCCACTGTGTCCCGCTGTGTCCGGCTGTGCCCCCACTGTGTCACGTTGTGTCCACAGTGTGTACCACGCTGTGTAACGCTGTGTGCCCACTGTGTTCTGCTTTGGCCTCACTGTTTTCCCCGCTGTGTACCCCTCTGTGTCCCCCGCTGTTTCCCGCTGTGTCCCCCGCTGTGTCCCTGCTGTGTCCCCACTGTGTCCTGCTGTGTCCCGCTGTGTAATGCTGTGTTCCCTGCTGAGTCCCGCTGTGTCCCCGCTGTGTCCCAATGTGTCCTCGCTCTGTCCCCCGCTGTGTACCGCTGTGTCCTTCTTGTGTCCCCCGCTGTGTCCCGCTGTGGCCCCCGCTGTGGCCCCCGCTATGTCCCGCTGTGTCCACCGCTGTGTCCCGCTCTGTCCTTGCTCTGTCCCCCACTGTGTGCCGCTGTGTCCTCGCTGTGTCCCCCTCTGTGTCCCGCTGTGTCCTTTTGTGTCACGCTGTTTCCCCGCTGTGTCCCTGCAGTGTCCCATTGTGTACCCCGCTGTGTCCAACTTTGTCCCCGCTGTGTCTCGTTGTGTCCCACGCTCTGTCCCACATTGTGTCCCGCAGTGTCCCCCGCTGTGTCCCGCTGTGTCCCCCGCTGTGTCCCGCTGTGTCCCCCGCTGAGTCCCCACGGTGTCCCCGCTCTGTCCCGTTGTGTCCCCCGCTGTGTCCTGTTGTGTCCCGCTGTGTCCCGCTGTGTCCTTGCTGTGACCCGCTCTGTCCCCACTGTATCGACGCTGTGTCCCGCTGTGTCCACGCTGTTTTCCCCCTGTGTCCCGCTGTGTACCACTCTGTGTCCCCCGCTGTGTCCCGCTGTGTCCCCCGCTGTGACCCACTGTGTTCCGCTGTGTCCCCCACTGTGTCCCTGCTGTCTCCCCGGTGTGTCCCACTGTGTCCTGCTGTGTACTGCTGTGTCTCCCGCTGAGTTCCGCTGTGTCCCCGCTGTGTCCCAATGTGTCCTCGCTGTGTCATGCTCTGTCATGCTCCGTCCCCGCTGTGTCCCACTGTGTCCTGCTGTGTCCCCACTGTGTGCCCGCTGTGTCCCTCTGTGTACCCCGCTGTGTCCAGCTGTGTCCCCGCTGTGTCCCGCTGTGTCCCCTGTCCCCTGTTGTCCCGCGCTTTGTCCCCCGCTGTGTCCCGCTGTGTCTCGCTGTGTTACACTGTGTCCCGTGTTGTCCCGCTTGGTCCCCCGCTGTGACCTCGATGTGTTTCCCGCTGTGTCCCTCTGTGTACCACTCTGTATCCCCAGCTGTGTCCCGCTGTGTACCCCTCTGTGTCCAGCTATGTTCCCGCAGTGTCCCCGCTGTCTCCCGCTGTGTCCTCGCTGTGTCCACCGCTGTGTCCCGTTGTGTCCCCAGCTGTGTACCCCGCTATGTCCCGCTGTGTCCCCGCTATATCGACGCTGTGTCCTGCTGGGTCCCGCTGTGTCCTCGCTGTGTTCCCCGTTTTGTCCCGCTATGTCCCCTGCTGTGTCCTCCGCTGTGTCCCTGCTGTGGCCCTGCTGTGTCCCCGCTGTGTCCCGCTGTGTCCCGCTGTGTCCTCGATGTGTCCCACGCTGTGTTCCGCTGTGTCCCCCGCTGTGTCCTGCTGTGTCCCGCTGTGTCCCCGCTGTGTCCCTCTGTGTCCCTCGCTGTGTCCCTGCTGTGACCCGCTCTGTCCCCGCTGTATTGACGCTGTGTCCCGGTGTGTCCCGCTGTGTCCACGCTGTGTTCCCGGCTGTGTCCCGCTGTGTACCCTCTGTTTATCCCGCTGTGTCCCGCTGTGTCCCCCGCTGTGTCCCCACTGTGTGCCCCCTGTGTCCCGCTGTGTACCCCACTGTGTCCAGCTGTGTCCCCGCTGTGTCCTGCTGTGTCCCCTCTCTGTCCCCTGCTGTCCCCCGCTGTGTCCCCCGCTGTGTCCTGCTGTGTCGCGCTGTGTCGCCTGCTTTGTCCCGCTGTGCCCCTGCAGTGTCCCCGCTGTGTCACACTGTGTCACACTGTGTCCCGTGTTGTCCTGCTTTGGCCCCCGCTGTGACCTCGCTGTGTTCCTCCCTGTGTCCCGCTGTGTACCCTTCTGTGTCCTCCGCTGTGTCCCGCTGTGTACCCAACTGTGTCCAGCTCTGTCCTC
>NW_012295769.1:0-5017 GCF_000151885.1 Dipodomys ordii
CTGCTGCTTCTTCTGCTTCTCCTTCTGCATCTTCTTCTGCTTCTGCTTCTCCTTCTCCTTCTTCTGCTTCTCCTTCTGATTCTCCTTCTGCTTCTTCTTCTTCTGCTTTACCTGCTTCTCTTTCTGCTTCTCCTTCTGCTTCTCCTTCTGTTTTTCCTTCTCCTTCTTGTTCTTCTGCTTTTCCTTCTGCTTCTGCTACAACTGCTACTGCTTCTACTTCTTCTGTTTCTTCTGCTTCTCCTTCTTCTTTTGATTCTCTTTCAGCTTCTGCTTCTCCTTCTGCTTCTCATTCTGCTTCTCCCGATTCTGATTCTTCTGCTTCTCCTGCTTCTCCTTCTGCTTCAGGTTCTGCTTCTGCTTCTTCGGATTGTTATGCTTCTGCTTCTCCTGCTTCTGCTTCTTCTGTTTCCCCTCCTTCTCTTTCTGCTTCTCCTTCTGCTTCTGCTTCTTGTCCTTCTCCTGTTTCTTCTGCTTGTTCTTCTCCTGTTTCTGCATCTCCTGCTTCTCCTTCTGCTTTTCTTTCTGCTTCTCTTTCTGCTTCTCCTGCTGCTTTTCCTTCTCCTGCTCCTTCTTCTGCTTCTCTTTCTGCTTCTCCTTCTGTTTCTCCTTCTCCTTCTCCTTCTCGTTCTTCTGCTTTTCCTTCCGCTTCTCCTTCTGCTTCTACATCTTCTGCTACTGCCTCTGCTTCTTCTGTTTCTCCTGCTTCTCCTTATGCTTCTCCTTCTGCTTTTGCCTCTCTTTCTGCTTCTGCTTCTCCTTCTGCTTCTCCAGATTCTGCTTCTTCTGCTTCTCCTGTATCTCCTTATGCTTCAGGTTCTGCTTCTTCTTCTTCGGCTTCTTCTGCTTCTGCTTCTCCTGCTGCTGCTTCTTCTGCTGCTCCTGCTTCTATTTAAGCTTTTCCTTCTGTTTCTGCTTCTCCTTCTGCTTCTGCT
This sequence comes from Dipodomys ordii, assembly GCF_000151885.1. Lineage (NCBI taxonomy): Eukaryota > Metazoa > Chordata > Mammalia > Rodentia > Heteromyidae > Dipodomys > Dipodomys ordii. The sequence goes on from NW_012295769.1 coordinate 933, forward strand.
TCTTCTCCTTCTTATGTTTCTTCTGCTTCTGCTTCTCCTGCTTCTGCTTCTCCTGCTTCTGCTTCTCCTGCTTCTCGTTGTGCTTCTCTTTCTGCTTCTCTTTCTGCTTCTCCTTCTCCTTTTTCTGCTTCTCCTTTTGCTTCTCCTTCTCCTTCTGCTTCAATTTCTAGTTCTGCTTCTCATTCTGCTTCTACGTCTTCTGTTTCTTCTGCTTCTCTTGCTTCTGCTTCTCCTGCTTCTCCTACTTCTCGTGCTGCTTCTCCTTCTGCGTCTCTTTCTGCTTCTGCTTATCCTTTTGCTTCTCCTACTCCTAATCCTTCTCTTTCGCCTTCTCCTTCTTTTTCTTCTGCTTGTCCTGGTGCTTCTGTTCTGCTTATTCTACTATTTCTGTTTCTTCTGCTTCTGCTTCAGATTGTGCTTCTTCTGTTTCTCCTTCTACTTCAGATTCTGCTTCTGCTTCTTCGGCTTCTCCTGTTTCTTCTGCTTCTGCTTCTCATGCTTCTTCTGGTTCTCCTGCTTCTCTTTCTGCTTCTCCTTCTGCTTCTGCTTCTCCTTCTGCTTCTGCTCTTCTCCTTCTTCTGTTTCTTTTGCTTCTGTTTCTTCTGCTTCTTCTTCTTCTGTTTCTTCGGAGTCTACTTCTGCTTCTCCTTCTTCTCCTTCTCTTTCTGCTTCTTCTGATTCTCCTGCTTCTCCTTCTTGTTCTCCTTCTGTTTCTGCTTCTCTTTCTGCTTCTGCTTCTCCTTCTGCTGCTCCTTCTCCTTCTTCTGCTTCTCTCACTGCTTCTGCTTCTGCTTCTTTTGCTTATTCTTTTTCTTCTGCTTCAGCTTCTCCTGCTTCTGCTTCTTCTGCTTCTACTGCTTCTCCTTATACTTCTCCTTATGCTTCTCCTTATGCTTCTCCTTATGCTGCTGCTTCTTTTTCTTCTTCTTCTTCGTCTTCTTCTTCTTCTCTTTCTTCTGCTTCTGCTTTTCCTGCCTCTTCTGCTTCTACTGCTTCTCTTTCTGCTTCTTGTCCTTCTCCTGTTTCTTCTCCTTCTGCTTCTCCTGCTTCTGCTTCTTCTGCTTTTCCTGCTTCTCTTTCTGCTTCTCCTTCTGCTTCTCCTTCTGGTTCTGCTCCTTCTCCTTCTTCTGTTTCTTCTTCTTCTGCTTCTCCCGCTTGTGCTTCTTCTGCTTCTCCTGCTTCTCGTTCTGCTTCTCTTCGTCGGCTTCTCTTTCTATTTCTGCTTCTGCTTCTTCTGACTCTGATTCTTCTCCTTCTTCTTCTCCTTCTGCTTCTGCGTCTTCTGCATTTCCTGCTTCTCCTTCTGCATCTCCTTCTGCTTGTGCTTTGCCTTCTGCTTCTTCTTCTGCTCCGGCTTCTCCTTCTCCTTCTTCTGCTTCTCCGTCTGCTTCTGTTTCTTCTGCTTTTCCTGCTTCTCCTTCTGCTTCTCCTTCTATTTCTCCTTCTCGTTCTTCTGCTATTCCTTCTGCTTCTCATTCTACTTCTGCATCTTCAGCTTCTTCTGCTACTGATTCTGCTTCTTCTGTTTCTTCTGCTTCTCCTTCTACTTTTGCTTCTCTTTCTGCTTCTGCTTCTCCTTCTATTTCTCCTTCTTCTTCTCCAGATTCTGCTTCTTCTGCTTCTCCTGCTTCTCCTTCTGCTTTAGGTTCTGCTTTTGCTTCTTCAGCTTCTTCTGCTTCTTTTTCTGCTTCTCCTTCTGTTTCTGCTTATCTTTCTGCTTCTGCTTCTTCTCCTTCTTCTATTTCTTCTGATTTTGCTTCTCCTGCTTCTGCTTCTCCTGCTTCTCCTTCTGTTTCTCTTTATGCTTCTCCTTCTGCTTCTCCTTCTTCTGCTTCTACTACTGCTTCTGCTTCTCCTTCTGCTTCTGCATCTTCTGCTTCTTCTGCTACTGCCTCTGCTTCTTCTGTTTCTTCTGCTTCTCCTTCTGCTTCTCCTTCTGCTTTTGTTTCTCTTTCTGCTTCTGCTTCTCCTTCTGCTTCTCCAGATTCTGCTTCTTCTGCTTCTCCTGTATCTCCTTCTGCTTCTGCTTCTTATGCTTCTTCGGCTTCTTCTTCTTCTTCTGCTTCTGTTTCTCGTTCTCCATTCTTCTGATTCTCCTTCTGATTCTCTTTCTGCGTCTTCTTCTTCTGCTTTACCTGCTTCTCTTTCTGCTTCTCCTTCTACTTTTCCTTCTGTTTCTCCTTCTCCTTCCTGTTTTTCTGCTTTTCCTTCTGCTTCTGCTACACCTGCTACTGCTTCTACTTCTTCTGTTTCTTCTGCTTCTCCTTCTGCTTTTGATTCTCTTTCTGCTTCTGCTTCTCCTTCTGCTTCTCATTCGGCTTCTCCAGATTCTGCTTCTTCTTCTTCTCCTGCTTCTCCTTCTGCTTCAGTTTCTGCTTCTGCGTCTTCGCATTCTTATGCTTCTGCTTCTCCTGCTTCTGCTTCTTCTGCTTTCCCTCCTTCTCTTTCTGCTTCTCCTTCTGTTTCTGCTTCTCCTTCTGCTTCTGCTTCTTGTCCTTCTCCTGTTTCTTCTGCTTCTGCTTCTCCTGTTTCTGCATCTCCTGCTTCTCCTTCTGCTTCTATTTCTTCTTCTCCTGCTGCTTTTCCTTCTCCTGCTCCTTCTTCTGCTTCTCTTTCTGATTCTCATTCTGTTTCTCCTTCTCCTTCTCCTTCTCGTTCTTCTGCTTTTCCTTCTGCTTCTCCTTCTGCTTCTACATCTTCTGCTACTGCCTCTACTTCTTCTGTTTCTTCTGCTTCTCTTTATGCTTCTCATTCTGCTTTTGCTTCTCTTTCTGCTTCTGCTTCTCCTTCTGCTTCTCCAGATTCTGCTTCTTCTGCTTCTCCTGTATCTCCTTATGCTTCAGGTTCTGCTTCTGCTTCTTCGGCTCCTCCTGCTTCTGCTTCTCCTGCTACTGCTTCTTCTGCTGCTCCTGCTTCTATTTCTGCTTTTCCTTCTGTTTCTGCTTCTGCTTCTTCTCCTTCTTATGTTTCTTCTGCTTCTGCTTCTCCTGCTTCTGCTTCTCCTGCTTCTCGTTGTGCTTCTCTTTCTGCTTCTCTTTCTGCTTCTCCTTCTCCTTCTACAGCTTCTCCTTCTGCTTCTCCTTCTCCTTCTGCTTCAATTTCTCTTTCTGCTTCTCATTCTGCTTCTGCGTCTTCTGTTTCTTCTGCTTCTCTTGCTTCTGCTTCTCCTGCTTCTCCTACTTCTCGTGCTGCTTCTCCTTCTGCGTCTCTTTCTGCTTCTGCTTATCCTTTTGCTTCTCCTACTCCTTCTCTTTCGCCTTCTCCTTCTTGTTCTTCTGCTTGTCCTGGTGCTTCTGTTCTGCTTATTCTACTATTTCTGTTTCTTCTGATTCTGCTTCAGATTGTGCTTCTTCTGTTTCTCCTTCTGCTTCAGATTCTGCTTCTGCTTCTTCGGCTTCTCCTGTTTCTTCTGCTTCTGCTTCTCCTGCTTCTTCTGGTTCTCCTGCTTCTCTTTCTGCTTTTCCTTCTGCTTCTGCTTCTCCTTCTGCTTCTGCTTCTGCTCTTCTCTTTCTTCTGTTTCTTTTGCTTCTGTTTCTTCTTCTTCTTCTGTTTCTTCGGAGTCTACTTCTGCTTCTCCTTCTTCTCCTTCTCTTTCTGCTTCTTCTGATTCTCCTGCTTCTCCTTCTTGTTCTCCTTCTGTTTCTGCTTCTCTTTCTGCTTCTGCTTCTCCTTCTGCTGCTCCTTCTCCTTCTTCTGCTTCTCTCACTGCTTCTGCTTCTGCTTCTTTTGCTTATTCTTTTTCTTCTGCTTCAGCTTCTCCTGCTTCTGCTTCTTCTCCTTCTACTGCTTCTCCTTATACTTCTCCTTATGCTTCTCCTTATGCTTCTCCTTATGCTGCTGCTTCTTTTTCTTCTTCTTCTTCGTCTTCTTCTTCTTCTCTTTCTTCTGCTTCTGCTTTTCCTGCCTCTTCTGCTTCTACTGCTTCTCTTTCTGCTTCTTGTCCTTCTCCTGTTTCTTCTCCTTCTGCTTCTCCTGCTTCTGCTTCTTCTGCTTTTCCTGCTTCTCTTTCTGCTTCTCCTTCTGCTTCTCCTTCTGGTTCTGCTCTTTCTCCTTCTTCTGTTTCTTCTTCTTCTGCTTCTCCCGTT
>NW_012295770.1:0-2901 GCF_000151885.1 Dipodomys ordii
ATCCAGAATGTTTCCACCAAAGATTCACACAAATTAGTCACGAAGAGTACAGATAAATCCCTAGATACATCAACCGACAGAGTACAAAAAGAGTCCCAAAAAAAATACAGGAAGAGTCCCCACAGAGTCACCGCTCTGTACAAGATGTGTACCGCTAAGCCCCTGCTGAGTAGTCGAAGTGTCCCACGCTGTCTCACACTATGTCCCTCGCTGTGTCTCACGATAAATCCCTAGCTTAGTCCCCACAGTGTCCCGCTGTGTCCCCGCTGTGTCCCCCACTGTGTCCAGAGGTGTCCACAGATGTGTAACACGCTGAGTAATGCTGTGTACCCGCTGTATCGACGATGTGTCCCGCTGGGTCCCGCTGCGTCCTCGCAGTGTTCACGGCTGTGTCCCGCTGTGTACCCCTCTGTGTCCCCTGCTATGTCCCGCATTGTCCCGCTGTGTACTGCTGTGTCGCCTGCTGAGTCCCGCTGTGTCGCCTGCTGAGTCCCGCTGTGTCCCCGCTGTGTCCCAATGTGTCCTCGCTGTGTCCCCCGCTGTGTCCCACTGTGTCCCAACTGTGTCCCCCGCTGTGTCCCGCTGTGTCCTGCTGTCTCCCCCTCTGTGTCCCCCGCTGTGTCCCCCGCTTTGTCACCGCTGTGTCCCGTTGTGTCCTCGCTGTGTCCCCCTCTGTCTCCCGCTTTGTCCCCCGTTGTGTCTCACGCTTTCTCCCCGCTGTGTCCAACTGTGTCCCGCTGTGTCCCGCTGTGCCCCCACTGTGTCCCGTTGTGTCCACAGCTGTGTACCACGCTGTGTAACGCTGTGTCCCCGCTGTATCGACGCTGTGTCCCGCTGTGTCCCGCTGTGTCCTCGCAGTGTTCCCTGCTGTGTCCGGCTGTATCCCCCGCTGTGTCCCCCGCTGTGTCCTCTCTGTGTCCCCCAATATATCCCGCTGTGTCCTCGATGGGTCCCCCGTTGTGTCCCGCTGTGTCACACTGTGTCCCATGGTGTCCTGCTGTGTCTTTGCTGTGTCCCCCGCTGACCCCCACTTTGTCCCTAGCTGTGTCCAGCTGTGTCCCGCTGTTTCCTCGCTGTGTCCCCCGCTGTGTCCCGCTGTGTCCTTGCTGTGTACCCCCTTGTGTTTCGCTGTTTCCTCGATGTGTCCCCCCCTGTGTGCCGTTGTGTCCCCAGCTGTGTACCCCGTTGTGTCCCGCTGTGTCCCCGCTGTATCAACGCTGTGTCCCGCTGTGTCCCGCTGTGTCCTCGCTGTGTACCGCTCTGTACCCCAATGTGTCCCCCGCTGTGTCCCGCTGTATCCCGCTGTGTACTGCTGTGTCCCCCACTGAGTCCCGCTGTGTCCACCCTGTGTCCCCCGCTTTGTCTCTCTTTGTCCCGCTGTGTCCTCGCTGTGTCCCGCGCTGTGTCCCGCTGTGTCCCGCTGTGTCCCCCGCTTTGTGCCCGCTGTGTCCCGCTGTGTACTCCGTTGTGTCCAGCTGTGTCCCGCTGTGTCCCCCGCTGTGTCAAGCTGTGTCCCATTGTGTCCCGCTCTGTCCCCTCTGTGTCCTCGCTGTGTACTCCTTTGTGTCAGGCTGTGTCAACGCTGCGTCTCGCTGTGTCCCCTCTCTGTCTCCGCTGTCCCCCGCTGTGTCCCGCTGTGTCCCGCTGTGTCCCCCGCTTTGTCCCGCTGTGTCCCGCTGTGTCCCCGCAGTGTCTCCACTGTGTCCCGCTGTGTCCCGCTGTGTCCCCCGCTTTGTCCAGCTGTGTCCTTGCAGTGTCCCCGCTGTGTCCTGTTGTGTCCTCGCTGTGTCCCCCACTGTGTCCCGTTGTGTCCACCGGTGTGTACCCCGCTGTGTCGCGCTGTGTCCCCGCTGTATCGACGCTGTGTCCTGCTGTGTCCTTCCTGTGTTCCCCGCTGTGTCCCGCTGGGTCCCCGCTGTGTGCCCGCTGTGTCCCGCTGTGTACTTCGTTGTGTCCAGCTGTGTCACCGCTGTGTCCTCGCTGTGTCCCCGCTGTGTCTCACTGTGTCCTCACTGTGTCCCCCTCTGTGTCCCGCTGTGTCCCCCGCTATATGTCCCGCTGTGTCGACGCAGTGTTCCCTCTGTGTCCTGCTGTGTCACACTGTATCCCATGGTGTCCCGCTTTTTCCCCCGATGTTTCCCCCGCTGAGTCCCCTTTGTGTCCCCATTGTGTCCCGCTGTGTCCCGCTGTGTCCTAGCTGTGTCCCCCGCTGTGTCCCGCTGTATCCCCGCTGTGTCCCAAGCTGTGTTCCGCTGTGTCCCGCTGTGTACCCCGCTGTGTCCCGCTATGTTCCCGCAGTGTCCCCGCTGTGTCCTGCTGTGTCCCACTGTGTCCTCGCTGTGTCCCCCGCTGTGTCCTGTTGTGTCCCCAGCTGTGTGCCTCGCTGTGTCCCGCTGTGTCCCCGCTGTATCGAGGCTGGGTCCCGCTGGGTACCGCTGTGTCCTCCCTGTGTCCCCCGCTTTGTCCCGCTGTGTTCTTCCTGTGTCCCACGCTGTGTCCTGCTGTGTCCCGCTGTGTCCCCCACTGTGTCCCTGCTGTGTCCCCGCTGTGTCCTGCTGTATACTGCGGGTGTCCCCCGCTGAGTCCTGCTGTGTCCCCGCTGTGTCCCGCTGTGTTCCCCATGTGTCCCCCTCTATGTCCCACTGTGTCCCTCCGTATCCTCCACTGTTTCCCCCGCTGTGTCCGGCTTTGTCCCCCGCTGTGTCCCGCTGTGTCCACTGCTGTGTCCCCGCTGTGTCCCGCTTTTTCCCTGTCTGTGTCCCACTGTGTCCTCACTGTGTCCCCATCTGTGTCCCGCTGTGTTCCCCGCTTTGTCCCGCTGTGTCCCACTGTGTCACCGCAGTGTCCCGCTGTGTCCCGCTGTGTCCCCGGTGTGCCAAGAAAGTGACCCGCTGTGTACCC
>NW_012295771.1:0-2116 GCF_000151885.1 Dipodomys ordii
TGTGTCCCCAGCTGTGTACCCCGCTGTGGCCCACTCTGTCCCCGCTGTATCGACGCTGTGTCCTCGCTGTGTCCACCGCTGTGTCCCGCTGTGTCCACCGCTGTGTACCGCTGTGTCCCCAGTTGTGTCCACTGTGTCCCGCTGTGGCCCCCGCTGTGTCCCCCACTGTGTCCCGCTGTGTCCCCCGCTGTCTCCCGCTGTGTCCACTGCTGTGTCCCCGCTGTGTCCCACTTTTTCCCCCGCTGTGTCCCGCTGTGTCCTCGCTGTGTCTCCCGCTGTGTCCCGCTGTGTCCTCGCTGTGTCCCCTGCTGTGTCCCGCTATGTCCTCCGCTGTGTCCTGATGTGTCCCGCTTTGTCCCGCTGTGTCCCTGCTGTGACCCTCAGTGTCCCAGTGTGTCCCCGCTGTGGCCCCTCTGTGTCCCGCTCTGTCCCTGCTGTGTCCTTCTGTGTCACGCTGTGTCCCCACTTTGTGCCCGCTGTGTCCCGCTGTGTACTTCGTTGTGTCAGGCTGTGTCCCCCGCTTTGTCCCGCTGTGTCCCCGCAGTGTCGCCGCTGTGTCCCGCTGTGTCACACTGTGTCCCATGGTGTCCTGCTTTGTCCCCAGCTGTGTCCCCCGCTGAGTACCCTCGGTGTCCTGCTCTGTCCCGCTGTGTTCCGTGGTGTCCCGCTTTGTCCCCCGCTGTGTCCCCAGCTGAGTCCCCGCTGTGTCCCCGCTGTGTCCCCGCTGTGTCCCGCTGTGTCCTCGCTGTGTCCCCCGCTGTCTCTCGCTCTGTCCCCCACTGTGTCTCACGCTTTATCCCGTCTGTGTCCCACTCTGTCCCGCTGTGTCCCGCTGTGTCCACCACTGTGTCCCTTTGTGTCCCCAGCTGTGTAACCCGCTGTGTAACGCTGTGAATCCCGCTGTATCGAGGCTGTGTCCCGCTGGGTCCCGCTGTGTCCTTGCTCTGTTATTCGTGGTGTCCCCCTCTGTCCCCCGCTCTGTCCTACTGTGTCCCCCGCTGTGTCCCTGCTGTGTCCCCGCTGTGTCCCCCACTGAGTCCCCTCGGTGTCCTGCTGTGTCCTCGTTGTGTGCCCCGCTGTCTCCCACTTTGTCCCACGCTGTGTCCCACTGTGTCCTCGCTGTGTCCCCCGCTGTGTCCCGCTATGTCCCCGCTGTGTCCCAAGCTGTGTCCCGCTGTTTACCCCGCTGTGTCCTGCTATGTTCCCGCAGTGTCCCCGCTGTGTCCCCGCTCTGTCCTGCTGTGTCCTCGATGTGTCCCCCGCTGTGTTCCGTTGTGTCCCCAGCTGTGTACCCCGCTGTGTCCCGCTGTGTCCCTGCTGTATCGACGCTGTGTCCCGCTGTGTCCCCTGGTGTCCCGCTTTGTCCCCCGCTGTGTCCCCCGCTGAGTCCCCGCTGTGTCCCCGCTGTGTCCCGCTCTGTCCTCCCTGTGTCCCTCGCTGTGTCCCGCTGTGTCCCCTGCTTTGTCCCGCTGTGTCTACTGCTGTGTTCCTGCTGTGTCCCGCTGTGTCCTGCTGTGTCCCCCTGTGTCCTCACTGTGTCCCACGCTGTGTTCCGCTGAGTACTTGCTGTGTCCCCCGATGTGCCCAGTTGTGTCCCCAGCTGTGTACCCCGCTGTGGCCCACTCTGTCCCCGCTGTATCGACGCTGTGTCCCGCTGGGTCCCGCTGTGTCCTCGCTGTGTCCAACGCTGTGTCCCACTGTGTCCCGCTGTGTCCCGCTCTGTCCCTGCTGTGTCCCGCTGTGTCCCGCTGTGTCCCCCTGAGTGCGTGCTGTGTCCCGCTATGTACTCAGTTGTGTCCAGCTGTTTCACCGCTGTGTTCCATGCTTTGTCCCGCTGTGTCCTCGCTGCATCCCCCGCTGTATCCCGCTGTGCCCCGCTCTGTCCCTGCTGTGTCCCGCTGTGCCCTGCTGTGTCCTAGCTGTGTCCCCCGCTGTCTCGAGCTCTGTCCCTCGCTGTGTCTCATGATTTGTCCTTGCTTTGTCCCACTGTGTCCCGCTGTGTCCCGCTGTGCCCCCGCTGTGTCCCCTTGTGTCCACAGATGTGTACCACACTGTGTAACGCTGTATCCCCGCTGTATCGACGCTGTGTCCCGCTGGGTCTCGCTGTGTCCTCCCT
>NW_012295772.1:0-5017 GCF_000151885.1 Dipodomys ordii
TTCTGCTTCTTCTGCTTCTCATTCTGCTTCAGCTTCTCATTCTGCTTCTCCAGATTCTGCTTCTTCTGCTTCTCCTGCTTCTCTTTCTGCTTTCCCTTCTGTTTCTGCTTCTGCTTCTTCTCCTTCTGTTTCTTCTGCTTCTGCTTCTCCTGCTTCTCGTTCTGCTTCTCTTTCTCGTTCTCTTTCTCCTTCTCCTTCTCCTTCTTCTGCTTCTCCTTCTGCTTCTGCTTCTCCTTCTGCTTCTGCTTCAATTTCTCCTTCTGCTTCTCATTCTGCTTCTGCGTCTTCTGTTTCTCCTGCTTCTCCTGCTTCTCCTACTTCTTGTGCTGCTTTTCCTTCTGCGTCTCTTTCTGCTTCTGCTTATCCTTTTGCTTCTCCTACACCTAATCCTTCTCTCTCGCCTTCTCCGTCTTCTTCTTCTGTTTCTCCTGCTGCTTCTTCTTCTGCTTATTCTACTATTACTGTTTCTTCTGCTTCTGCTTCAGATTGTGCTTCTTCTGTTTCTCCTTCTACTTCAGATTATGATTCTGCTTCTTCGGCTTCGCCTGTTTCTTCTGCTTCTGCTTCTCCTGCTTCTTCTGCTTCTCCTGCTTCTCCTTCTGCTTCTGCTTCTCCTTCTGCTTCTGCTTCTGCTCTTCTCCTTCTTCTGCTTCTTCTTCTTCTGTTTCTTCTGATGCTACTTCTGCTTCTCCTTCTTCTCCTTCTCTTTCTGCTTCTACTTCTGCTTCTTCTGATTCTCCTGCTTCTCCTTCTTGTTCTCCTTCTGTTTCTGCTTCTCATTCTGCTTCTGCTTCTCCTTCTGCTGCTCCTTCTCCTTATCCTTCTTCTGATTCTCCCCCTGCTTCTGCTTCTGCTTCTTCTGCTTATTCTTTTTCTTCTTCTTCTGCTTCTCCTGCTTCTGCTTCTTCTGCTTCTACTGCTTCTCCTTATGTTCCTCCTTATGCTCTCTCTCTCTCATCTCTCTCTCTCTCTCTCTCTCATCTCTCTCTCTCTCTCTCTCTCTCTCTCTCTCTCTCTCTCTCTTCTCTCTCTCATCTCTCATCTCTCTCTCTCTCTCTCTCTCTCTCTCTCTCTCTCTCTCTGATCTATCTCTCTCTCTCTCTCTCTCTCTCTCTCTCTCTCTCTCTCTCTCTCTCTCTCTCTCCTGTCTCTTGTTCTTCTTCATCATCTTCTTCTTCTTCATCTTCTTCTTCTTCTTCTTCTTCTTCTTCTTCTTCTTCTCTTTCTGCTGCTTCTGCTTTTCCTGCTTCTTCTTCTTCTACTGCTTCTCTTTCTGCTTCTCATTCTGCTTCTGCTTCTTCTTCTGCTTCTCCTATTGCTTCTGCGGCTCTTCCTTCTCTTTCTCCTACTTCTCCTTCTACTTCTGCTTCTGCTTCTTCTGCTTCTCCTGCTTCTCCTTCTGCATCTTCTTCTGCTTCTGCTTCTCCTTCTGCTGCTTCTTCTGCTTCTGTTTCTCCTTCTGCTTCTCCTTCTGCTTCTTCTGCTTCTCCTTCTGGTTCTCCTTCTGTTTCTCTTTCTCGTTCTTCTGCTTTTACTTTTGCTTCTCCTTCTGCTTCTGCTGCAACTGCTACTGCTTCTGCTTCTTCTGTTTCTTCCGCTTCTCCTTCTCCTTTTGATTCTCTTTCTGCTTCTGCTTCTCCTTCAGCTTCTCATTCTGCTTCTCCAGATTCTGCTTCTTCTCCTTCTCCTGCTTCTCCTTCTGCTTCAGGTTCTGCTTCTGCTTCTTCGGATTCTTATGCTTCTGGTTCTCCTGCTTCTGCTTCTTCTGCTTCCCCTCCTTCTCTTTCTGCTTCTCCTTCTGTTTCTGCTTCTCCTTCTGCTTCTGCTTCTGCTTCTTGTCCTTCTCCTGTTTCTTCTGCTTCTCCTGCTTCTGCTTCTTCTGCTTTTCCTGCTTCTCTTTCTTCTTCTCCTTCTGCTCCTCCTTCTGCTTCTGCTCCTTCTATTTCTTCTGTTTCTTCTTCTTCTGCTTCTCCCGCTCTGCTTCTTCTGCTTCTCCTGCTTCTCGTTCTGCTTCTCTTCGTCGGCTTCTCTTTCTACTTCTGCTTCTGCTTCTTCTGATTCTGCTTCTTCTCCTTCTTCTTCTCCTTCTGCTTCTGCTTCTTCTGCTTCTCCTGCTACTCCTTCTGCATCTCCTTCTGCTTGTGCTTTTCCTTCTGCTTCTTCTTCTGCTTCTGCTAATCCTTCTTCTGCTTCTCCGTCTGTTTCTGCTTCTTCTGTTTTTCCTGCTTCTCCTTCTGCTTCTCATTCTTCTTCTCCTTCTGTTTCTCCTTGTCGTTATTCTGCTATTCCTTCTGCTTCTCTATCTGCTTCTGCATCTTCAGCTTCTTCTGCTACTGCTTCTGCTTCTTCTGTTTCTTCTGCTTCTCTTTCTGCTTCTCCTTCTGCTTTTGCTTCTCTTTCTGCTTCTGCTTCTCCTTCTGGTTCTCCTTCTTCTCCAGATTCTGCTTCTTCTGCTTCTCCTGCTTCTCCTTCTGCTTTTGCTTCTCTTTCTGCTTCTGCTTCTCCTTCTGCTTCTCCAGATTCTGCTTCTTCTGCTTCTCCTTCTGCTTCAGGTTCTGCTTTTGCTTTTTCGGCTTCTTCTGCTTCTGCTTCTTCTGCTGCTGCTTCTTCTGCTTCTCCTGCTTCTCTTTCTGCTTTTCCTTCTGTTTCTGCTTCTCCTTCTGCTTCTTCCCCTTCTTCTGTTTCTTCTGCTTCGGCTTCTCCAGCTTCTGCTTCTCCTGCTTCTCGTTCTGCTTCTCTTTCTGCTTCTCTTTCTCCTTCTCCTTGTCCTTCTCCTTCTTCTGCTTCTTCTTCTGCTTCTCCTTCTGCTTCTGCTTCTGCTCCAATTTCTCCTTCTGCTTCTCATTCTGCTTCTGCGCCTTCTGTTTCTTCTGCTTCTCCTGCTTCTTCTTCTGCTACTCCTACTTCTCGTGCTGCTTCTCCTTCTGCATCTCTTTCTGCTTCTGCTTATCCTTTTGCTTCTCCTACTCCTAATCTTCCTCTTTCGCCTTCTCCATCTTCTTCTTCTGCTTCTCCTGCTGCGTCTGCTTCTGCTTATTCTACTATTTCTGTTTCTTCTGCTTCTGCTTCAGATTGTGCTTCTTCTGTTTCTCCTTCTGCTTCAGATTCTGCTTCGCTTCTGCGGCTTCTCCTGTTTCTTCTGCTTCTGCTTCTCCTGCTTCTTCAGCTTCTCCTGCTTCTCTTTCTGCTTCTCCTTCTGCTTCTGCTTTTCCTTCTTCTGCTGCTTCTGCTCTTCTCCTTCTTCTGTTTCTTTTGCTTCTGTTTCTTCTTCTTCTTCTTCTGTTTCTTCTGATTCTACTTCTGCTTCTCCTTCTTCTACTTCTCTTTCTGTTTCTACTTCTGCTTCTTCTGATTCTCCTGCTTATCCTTTTGTTCTCCTTCTGTTTCTGCTTCTCTTTCTGCTTCTGCTTCTCTTTCTGCTGCTCTTCTCCTTCTCCTTCTTCTGCTTCTCCCACTGCTTCTGCTTCTTTTGCTTATTCTTTTTCTTCTGCTTCTGCTTCTTCTGCTTCTACTGCTTCTCCTTATACTTCTCCTTATGCTTCTCCTTATGCTTCTCCTTATGCTGCTTCTTCTTCTTCTTCTTCTTCTTCTTCTTCTTCTTCTTCTTCTTCTTCTTCTTCTTCTTCTTCTTCTTCTTCTCTTTCTTCTGATTCTGCTTTTCCTGCTTCTTCTGCTTCTCTTTCTGCTTCTCATTCTTCTTCTGCTTCTCTTTCTGCTTCTCCTATTGCTTCTGCGGCTCTTCCTTCTCCTTCTCCTTCTTCTACTTCTCCTTCTGCTTCTGCTTCTTCTGCTTCTCCTGCTTCTCCTTCTGCATCTTCTTCTGCTTCTGCTTCTCTTTCTGCTGTTTCTTCTGCTTCTGTTTCTCCTTCTGCTTCTCCTTCTGCTTCTTCTGCTTCTCCTTCTGATTCTCCTTCTGCTTCTCCTTCTGTGTCTCCTTCTCCTTCTCGTTCTTCTGCTTTTCCTTCTGCTTCTCCTTCTGCTTCGGCTGCAACTGCTACTGCTTCTGCTTCTTCTGTTTCTTCTGCTTCTCCTTCTGCTTTTGATTGTCTTTCTGCTTCTGCTTCTGCTTCTACTTCAGCTTCTCATTCTGCTTCTCCAGATTCGGCTTCTTCTGCTTCTCCTTCTTCTCCTTCTGCTTCAGGTTCTGCTTCTGCTTCTTCGGATTCTTATTCTTCTGCTTCTCCTGCTTCTGCTTCTTCGGCTTCTCCTCTTTCTCTTTCTGCTTCTCCTTCTGTTTCTGCTTCTCCTTCTGCTTTTGCTTCTGCTTCTTGTCCTTCTCCTGTTTCTTCTCCTTCTGCTTCTCCTGCTTCTGCTTCTTCTGCTTTTTCTGCTTCTCTTTCTGCTTCTCCTTTTGCTTCTGCTCCTTCTCCTTCTTCTGTTTCTTCTTCTTCTGCTTCTCCCGCTTGTGCTTCTCCTGCTTCTCCTGCTTCTCGTTCTGCTTCTCTTCGTCGGCTTCTCTTTCTATTTCTGCTTCTGCTTCTTCTGATTCTGATTCTTCTCCTTCTTCTTCTCCTTCTGCTTCTGCTTCTTCTGCATCTCCTGCTTCTCCTTCTGCATCTCCTTCTGCTTGTGCTTTTCCTTCTGCTTCTTCTTCTGCTTCGGCTTCTCCTTCTCCTTCTTCTCCGTCTGCTTCTGTTTCTTCTGCTTTTCCTGCGTCTCCTTCTGCTTCTCCTTCTGTTTCTCCTTCTCGTTCTTGTGCTATTCCTTCTGCTTCTCTTTCTGGTTCTGCATCTTCAGCTTCTTCTGCTACTGATTCTGCTTCTTCTGTTTCTTCTGCTTCACCTTCTGCTTCTCCTTCTGCTTTTGCTTCTCTTTCTGCTTCTGCTTCTCCTTCTGGTTCTCCTTCTTCTTCTCCAGATTCTGCTTCTTCTGCTTCTCCTTCTGCTTTAAGTTCTGCTTTTGCTTCTTCGGCTTCTTCTGCTTCTATTTTTGCTTCTCCTTCTGTATCTGCTTCTCTTTATGCTACTGATACTTCTCCTTCATCAATTTATACTGATTCTGCTACTCCTGCTACTGC
>NW_012295773.1:0-5016 GCF_000151885.1 Dipodomys ordii
TCTCTCTCTCTCTCTCTCTCTCTCTCTCTCTCTCTCTCTCTCTACTCTCTCTCTCTCTCTCTCTCATCATCTCATCGTCATCGTCATCTCATCATCATCGTCATCATCATCGTCATCATCATCATCATCTGCTCCTCCCGCGTCTGCTTCTTCTGCTTCTCCTGCTTGTCCTTCTCCTTCTGCATCTCCTTCTCCTTCTTCTCCTTCTCTTTCAGCTTCTGCTTCTGCTTCTTCTGATTCTCCAAATTCTCCTTCTTCTTCTCCTTCTGTTTCTGCTTCTCTTTCTGCTTCTGCATCTCCTTCTGCTTCACCTTCTGCTGCTCTTTCTCCTTCTTCTGTTTTTCCCTCTGCTTCTGCTTCTTATGCTTCTTCTTTAGCTTCTGCTTCTGCTTCTCCTGCTTCTGCTTCTTATGCTTCTACTGCTTCTTCTTCTCTTTCTGCTTCTGCTTCTCCTGCTTGTTTTTCTGATTCTTCTGCTGCTTCTCCTTCTGCTGCTTCTTCTACTTCTCCTGCTTCTCTTTTTGCTTCTCCTTCTGCTTCTGCTTCTCCTTCTGCTCTTCTTCTTCTGTTTTTTTGCTTCTGTTTCTTCTTCAGTTTCTTCTGATTCTACTTCCGCTTCTCCTTCTTCTCCTCTTTCTGCTTCTACTTCTGCTTCTTCTGATTCTCCTGCTTCTACTTCTTGTTCTCCTTCTGTTTCTGCTTCTCTTTCTGCTTCTGCTTCTCCTTCTGCTGCTCCTTCTCCTTCTTCTTCTTCTGCTTCTCCTGCTGCTTCTTCTTCTGCTGCTTCTTCTTTTTCTGTTTCTTCTTCTTCTTCTTCAGCTTCTGGTTCTTCTGCTTCTCCTTTTGCTTCTGCTTCTCCGTCTGTTTATGCTTCTGCTCTTCTCCTTCTTCTCTTTCTTCTGCTTCTGCTTCTCCTGCTTCTTCTTCTTCTGCTTCTCCTACTTCTCTTTCTGCTTCTCCGTCTCATTCTCCTTCTCCTTCAATTTCTCCTTCTTGTGCTTCTCATTCTGCTTCTGCTTCTCCTGCTTCTGCTTCTTCTGTTACTCCTTCTGCTTCTCCTTCTGCTTCTCTTTCTGCTTCTGATTCTCCTTCTGCTCCTCCTACTCCTAATCCTTCTCTTTCTCCTTCTTCTTCTTCTGCTTCTCGTTCTGCTTTTGCTTCTTCTGCTTGTTCTGTTTCTTCTTCTTCTGCTTTTCTAGCTTCTGCTGCTTCTGCTTCTCCTTCTGCTTCAGGTTCTCCTTCTGCTTCTTGGGCTTCTTCTGTTTCTTCTGCTTCTGCTTCTCCTGCTACAGCTTCTTCTGCTTCTCTTTCTGCTCCTCCTTCTGCTTCTGCTTCTCCTTCTGCTCCTTCTCTTTCTTCTGTTTCTTCTTCTTCTTCTGCTTCTCCCGCTTCTGCTTCTTCTGCTTCTCCTGCTTGTCCTTCTCCTTCTGCTTCTCCTTCTCCTTCTTCTCCTTCTCTTTCTGCTTCTGCTTCTGCTTCTTCTGATTCTCCAACTTCTCCTTCTTCTTCTCCTTCTGTTTCTGCTTCGCTTTCTGCTTCTGCATCTCCTTCTGCTTCACCTTCTGCTGCTCTTTCTCCTTCTTCTGTTTCTCCCTCTGCTTCTGCTTCTTATGCTTCATCTTTATCTTCTGCTTCTGCTTCTCCTGCTTCTGCTTCTTATGCTTCTACTGCTTCTTCTGCTTCTGCTTCTTCTGCTTCTACTTCTCTTTGTGCTTCTGCTTCTCCTGCTTGTTTTTCTGCTTCTTCTGCTGCTTCTCCTTCTGCTGCTTCTTCTACTTCTCCTTCTGCTTCTCTTTTTGCTTCTCCTTCTGCTTCTGCTTCTGCTTCTTCTGTTTCTCCTGCCTGAATTTCTGGTTCTACTTCTTCTTCTGCTTCTCCTTCTGCTTCTGCATCTCCTTCTGCTATTGTTTCTGCTTCTTCTGCTTCTTCTCTTTCGGCTTCTCCTGCTTCTGCTTCTTGTGCTTCTCCTGCTTCTCATTCTGCATCTCATTCCGCTTCTGCTTCTCCTTCTGCTTCTGCTTCTCCTCCTTCTCGTTCTCCTACTTCTACTTCTCCTTCTGCTTCTGCTTCTTCTGCTTCTCCTGCTTCTCCTTCTGCATCTACTTCTGCTTGTGCTTTTCCTTCTGCATCTTCTTCTGCATCTGCTTCTCCTTCTGCTTCTTCTGCTTCTCCTTCTGATTTTCCTTCTGCTTTTGCTTCTGTTTTTCCTTCCCCTTCTCGTTCTTCTGCTTTTCCTTCTGCTTCTCCTTCTGCTTCTCCTGCAACTGCTACTGCTTCTGTTTCTTCTGCTTCTCCTTCTGCTTTTGATTCTCTTTCAGCTTCTGCTTCTCCTTCACCTTCTCATTCTGCTTCTCCAGATTCTGCTTCTTCTGCTTCTCCTGCTTCTCCTTCTTCTTCAGGTTCTGCTTCTGCTTCTTCGGATTCTTCTGCTTCTGCTTCTCCTGCTTCTGCTTGTTCTGCTTCCCCTCCGTCTCTTTCTGCTTCTCCTTCTGTTTTTGCTTCTCCTTCTGCTTCTGCTTCTTGTCCTTCTCGTGTTACTTCTGCTTCTACTTATCCTGTTTCTGCATCTCCTGCTTCTCCTTCTGCTGCTCTTTCTGCTTTTCCTTCTCATGCTCCTTCTTCTGCTTCTCCTTCTGCTTCTCCTTCTGTTTCTCCTTCTCCTTCTCCTTCTAGTTCTTCTGCTTTTCTTTCGCTTCTCCTTCTGCTTCTGAATCTTCTGCTTCTTCTGCTACTGCCTCGGCTTCTTCTGCTTCTCCTTCTGCTTGTCCTTCTGCTTTTGCTTCTCTTTCTGCTTCTGCTTCTCCTTCTCCTTCTCCAGATTCTGCTTCTTCTGCTTCTCCTGCTTCTCCTTCTGCTTCAAGTCCTGCTTCTGCTTCTTTGGCTTCTTCTGCTTCTGCTTCTCCTGCTGCTGTTTCTTCTGCTGCTCCTGCTTCTATTTCTGCTTTTCCTTCTGTTTCTGCTTCTCCTTCTGCTTCTGCGTCTTCTCCTTCTTCTGTTTCTTCTGCTTTTGCTTCTCCTGCTTCCGCTTCTCCTGCTTCTCGTTATGCTTATCTTTCTGCTTCTCCTGCTCCTGCTTCTCCTTCTGCTTCTGCTTCTCCTTCTGCTTCTGCTTCTGCTTCAATTTCTCCTTCTGCTTCTCATTCTGCTTCTGCGTCTTCTGTTTCTTCTGCTTCTCCTGCTTCTGCTTCTCCTGCTTCTCCTAATTCTCGTGCTGCTTCTCCTTCTGCGTCTCTTTCTGCTTCTGCTTATCCTTTTGCTTCTCCTACTCCTAATCCTTCTCTTTCGCCTTCTCCTTCTCCTTCTGCTTCTCCTGCTTCTCCTTCTGCATCTTCTTCTGCTTCTGCTTCTGCTGCTTCTTCTGCTTCTCCTGCTTCTCTTTCTGCTTTTCCTTCTGTTTCTGCTTCTCCTTCTGCTTCTTCTCCTTCCTATGTTTCTCCTGCTTCTGCTTCTCCTGCTTCTCGTTGTGCTTCTCTTTCTGCTTCTCTTTCTGCTTCTCCTTCTCCTTCTTCTGCTTCTCCTTCTGCTTCTCCTTCTGCTTCTGCTTCTGCTTCAATTTCTCCTTCTGCTTCTCATTTTGCTTCTGCGTCTTCTGTTTATTCTGCTTCTCCTGCTTCTGCTTCTCCTGCTTCTCCTACTTCTCGTGCTGCTTCTCCTTCTGCGTCTCTTTCTGCTTCTGCTTATCCTTTTGCTTCTCCTACTCCTAATCCTTCTCTTTCGCCTTCTCCTTCTCCTTCTGCTTCTCCTGCTTCTCCTTCTGCATCTTCTTCTGCTTCTGCTTCTGCTGCTTCTTCTGCTTCTGCTTCTCCTTCTTCTGCTTCTCCTTCTGATTCTGCTTCTTATGCTTATTCTTTTTCTTCTGCTTCTGCTTCTCCTGCTTCTGCTTCTCCTGCTTCTGCTTCTTGTGCTTCTCCTGCTTCTCCTTCTCATTCTCCTTCTCTTTCTGCTTCTTCTTATCCTTCTGTTTCTCCTACTCCTAATCCTTCTCTTTCTCCTTCTCCTTCTTCTTCTTCTGCTTCTCCTGCTGCTTCTTCTTCTGCTTCTTCTGCTTTTTCTGTTTCTTTTTCTTCTGCTTCAACTTCTGCTTCTTCTGCTTCTCCTTCTGCTTCTCCTTCTGCTTCTGCTCTTCTCCTTCTGTTTCTTCTGTTTCTGCTTCTCCTGCTTCTTCTTCTTCTGCTTCTCCTACTTCTCCTTCTGCTTCTCCGTCTCCTTCTCCTTCTCCTTCAATTTCTCCTTCTTGTGCTTCTCATTCTGCTTCTGCTTCTTCTTCTCCTGCTTCTGCTTCTTCTGTTTCTCCTTCTGCTTCTTCTTCTGCTTCTCTTTCTGCTTCTTATTCTGCTTCAGCTCCTCCTACTCCTAATCCTTCTCTTTCTCCTTCTTCTTCTGCTTCTCCTTCTGCTTCAGGTTCTCCTTCTGATTCTTCGGCTTCTTCTGTTTCTTCTGCTTCTGCTTCTCCTGCTACTGCTTCTTCTGCTTCTCTTTCTGCTTCTCCTTCTGCTTCTCCTTCTGCTTCTGCTTCTCCTTCTGCTCCTTCTCCTTCTTCTGTTTCTTCTTCTTCTTCTGCTTCTCCCGTTTCTGCTTCTTCTGCTTCTCCTGCTTGTCCTTCTCCTTCTGCTTCTCCTTCTCCTTCTTCTGCTTCTCTTTCTGCTTCTGCTTCTTCTGATTCTCCAACTTCTCCTTCTTCTTCTCCTTCTGTTTCTGCTTCTCTTTCTCCTTCTGCATCTCCTTCTGCTTCAACTTCTGCTGCTCCTCCTTCTTCTGTTTCTCCCTCTGCTTCTGCTTCTTATGCTTCTTCTTTTTCTTCTGCTTCTGCTTCTCCTGCTTCTGCTTCTTATGCTTCTACTGCTTCTTCTTCTGCTTCTTCTGCTTCTTCTGCTTCTACTTCTCTTCCTGCTTCTGCTTCTCCTGCTTGTTTTTCTGCTTCTTCTGCTGTTTTTTCTACTTCCCCTTCTGCTTCTCTTTTGGCTTCTCCTTCTGCTTCTGCTTCTTCTGTTTCTGCTGCCAGAATTTCTGGTCCTA
>NW_012295774.1:0-5016 GCF_000151885.1 Dipodomys ordii
CATTTCTGGTTCTGCATCTTCAGCTTCTTCTGCTACTGATTCTGCTTCTTCTGTTTCTTCTGCTTCTCCTTCTGCTTCTCCTTCTGCTTTTGCTTCTCTTTCTGCTTCTGCTTCTCCTTCTGGTTCTCCTTCTTCTTCTCCAGATTCTGCTTCTTCTGCTTCTCCTGCTTCTCCTTCTGCTTTAGGTTCTGCTTTTGCTTCTTCGGCTTCTTCTGCTTCTATTTCTGCTTCTCCTTCTATTTCTGCTTCTCTTTCTCCTTCTGCTTCTTCTACTTCTTCTATTTCTTCTGATTCTGCTTCTCCTGCTTCTGCTTCTCCTGCTTCTCCTTCTGTTTCTCTTTATGCTTCTCCTTCTGCTTCTCCTTCTTCTGCTTCTACTACTGCTCCTGCTTCTCCTTCTGCATCTTCTTCTGTTTCAATTTCTCCTTCTTCTGCTTTTCATTCTGCTTCTGCTTCTCCTGTTTCTTCTTCTTCTACTTCTCCTGCTTCTCTTTCTCATTCTCCTTCTCTTTCTGCTTCTGCTTATCCTTCTGTTTCTCCTACTCCTAATCCTTCTCTTTCTCTTTCTCCTTCTTCTTCTTCTGCTTCTCCTGCTGCTTCTTCTTCTGCTTTTTCTGTTTCTTCTTCTTCTGCTTCAGCTTCTTCTGCTTCTCCTTTTGCTTCTGCTTCTCCGTCTGCTTCTGCTTCTGCTCTTCTCCTTCTTCTGTTTCTTCTGCTTCTGCTTCTCCTGCTTCTTCTCCTGCTTCTCCTACTTCTCCTTCTGCTTCTCCGTCTCATTCTCCTTCTCCTTCAATTTCTCCTTCTTGTGCTTCTCATTCTCATTCTGCTTCTGCTTCTCCTACTTGTGCTTCTTCTGTTTCTCCTTCTGCTTCTCCTTCTGCTTCTCTTTCTGCTTCTGATTCTCCTTCTGCTCCTCCTACTCCTAATCCTTCTCTTTCTCCTTCTTCTTCTTCTGCTTCTCGTTCTGCTTCTGCTTCTTCTCCTTGTTCTGTTTCTTCTGCTTCTGCTTTTCCAGCTTCTGCTGCTTCTGCTTGTCCTTCTGCTTCAGGTTCTCCTTCTGGTTCTTCGGCTTCTTCTGTTTCTTCTGCTTCTGCTTCTCCTGCTACTGCTTCTTCTGCTTCTTCTGCTTCTCTTTCTGCTTCTCCTTCTGCTTCTGCTTCTCCTTCTGCTCCTTCTCTTTCTTCTGTTTCTTCTTCTTCTGCTTCTCCTGCTTCTGCTTCTTCTGCTTCTCCTGCTTGTCCTTCTCCTTCTGCTTCTCCTTCTTCTCCTTCTCTTTCTGCTTCTGTTTCTTCTGATTCTCCAACTTCTCCTTCTTCTTCTCCTTCTGTTTCTGCTTCTCTTTCTGCTTCTGCATCTCCTTCTGCTTCACCTTCTGCTGCTCTTTCTCCTACTTCTGTTTCTCCATCTTCTTCTGCATCTTATGCATCTTTATTTCTTCTGTTTCTGCTTCTCCTGCTTCTGCTTCTTATGCTTCTACTGCTTCTTCTTCTGCTTCTGCTTCTTCTGCTTCTACTTCTCTTTGTGCTTCTGCTTCTCCTGCTTGTTTTTCTGCTTCTTCTGCTGCTTCTCCTTCTGCTGCTTCTTCTCCTTCTCCTTCTCCTTCTCTTTTTGCTTCGCCTTCTGTTTCTGCTTCTGCTTCTTCTGTTTCTCCTGCCTGAATTTCTAATTCTACTTCTTCTGATGCTTCTCCTTCTGCTTCTACTTCTGATTCTGATTCTGCTTCTTCTCTTTCGGCTTCTCCTGCTTCTGCTTCTTGTGCTTCTCCTGCTTCTCTTTCTGCTTCTCATTCCGCTTCTGCTTCTCCTTCTGCTTCTGCTTCTCCTCCTTCTCCTTCTCCTACTTCTGCTTCTCCTTCATCTTCTGATTCTCCTTCTGCATCTCCTTCTGCTTGTGCTTGGCCTTATGCTTCTTCTTCTGCCTCTGCTTCTCCTTCTCCTTCTTTTGCTTCTACTTTTGCTTCTGCTTCTTCTGCTTTTCCTGCTTCTCCTTCTGCTTCTGCTTCTTCTGTTTCCTTCTGCATATTTTTCTGCTTCTGCTTCTCCTTTTCCTTCTTCTGCTTCTCCTTCTTATTCTTCTTCTGCTTCTTCTTCTTCTGCTTTACCTGCTTCTCTTTCTGCTTCTCCTTCTGCTTCTCCTTCTGTTTCTCCTCCTCATTCTTGTTCTTCTGCTTATCCTTCTGCTTCTCGTTCTGCTTCTTCTACAACTGCTACTGCTTCTACTTCTTCTGTTTCTTCTGCTTCTCCTTCTGCTTTTGATTCTCTTTGTGCTTCTGCTTCTCCTTCTGATTCTCATTCTGCTTGTCCAGATTCTGCTTCTTCTGCTTCTCCTGCTTCTCCTTCTCCCTGAGGTTCTCCTTCTGCTTCTTCGGATTCTTATGCTTCTGCTTCTCCTGCTTCTGCTTCTCCTGCTTCCCCTCATCTCTTTCTGCTTCTCCTTCTGCTTCTGCTTCTTGTCCTTCTCCTGTTTCTTCTGCTTGTTCTTCTCCTGTTTCTGCATTTCCTGCTTCTCCTTCTGCTGCTCTTTCTGTTTCTCCTGTTGCTTTTAATTCTACTGCTCCTTCTTCTGCTTCTCTTTCTGCTTCTACCCCTGTTTCTCCTTCTCCTTCTCCTTCTAGTTCTTCTGCTTTTCCTTCTGCTTCTCCTTCCGCTTCTGAATCTTCTGCTTCTTCTGCTACTGCCTCTGCTTCTTCTGTTTCTTCTGCTTCTCCTTCTGCTTTTGCTTCTCTTTCTGCTTCTGCTTCTCCTTCTGCTTCTCCAGATTCTGCTTCTTCTGCTTCTCCTGCTTCTCCTTCTCCTTCTGCTTCTTCTGCTTCTCCTGCTTCTCCTTCTGCATCTTCTTCTGCTTCTGTTTCTCCTTCTCCTTCTTCTGCTTCTCCTTCTGATTCTCCTTCTGCTTCTTCTTCTTCTGCTTTACCTGCTTCTCTTTATGCTTCTCCTTCTACTTCTCCTTCTGTTTCTCCTTCTCCTTCCTGTTTTTCTGCTTTTCCTTCTGCTTCTGCTACACCTGCTACTGCTTCTACTTCTTCTGTTTCTTCTGCTTCTCCTTCTGCTTTTGATTCTCTTTCTGCTTCTGCTTCTCCTTCTGCTTCTCATTCGGCTTCTCCAGATCCTGCTTCTTCTGCTTCTCCTGCTTCTCCTTCTGCTTCAGGTTCTGCTTCTGCGTCTTCGCATTCTTATGCTTCTGCTTCTCCTGCTTCTGCTTCTTCTGCTTCCCCTCCTTCTCTTTCTGCTTCTCCTTCTGTTTCTGCTTCTCCTTCTGCTTCTGCTTCTTGTCCTTCTCCTGTTGCTTCTGCTTCTGCTTCTCCTGTTTCTGCATCTCCAGCTTCTCCTTCTGCTTCTCTTTCTGCTTCTCCTGCTGCTTTTCCTTCTCCTGCTCCTTCTTCTGCTTCTCTTTCTGCTTCTCATTCTGTTTCTCCTTCTCCTTCTCCTTCTCGTTCTTCTGCTTTTCCTTCTGCTTCTCCTTCTGCTTCTACATCTTCTGCTACTGCCTCTACTTCTTCTGTTTCTTCTGCTTCTCCTTATTCTTCTCCTTCTGCTTTTGCTTCTCTTTCTGCTTCTGCTTCTCCTTCTGCTTCTCCAGATTCTGCTTCTTCTGCTTCTCCTGTATCTCCTTATGCTTCAGGTTCTGCTTGTGCTTCTTCGGCTCCTTCTGCTTCTGCTTCTCCTGCTGCTGCTTCTTCTGCTGCTCCTGCTTCTATTTCTGCTTTTCCTTCTGTTTCTGCTTCTCCTTCTTCTTCTTCTCCTTCTTATGTTTCCTGCTTCTGCTTCTCCTGCTTCTGCTTCTGCTTCTCCTGCTTCTCGTTCTGCTTCTCTTTCTGCTTCTCCTTCTCCTTCTTCAGCTTCTCCTTCTGCTTCTCCTTCTCCTTCTGCTTCAATTTCTCCTGCTTCTCATTCTGCTTCTGCGCCTTCTGTTTCATCTGCTTCTCTTGCTTCTGGTTCTCCTGCTTCTCCTACTTCTCGTGCTGCTTCTCCTTCTGCGTCTCTTTCTGCTTCTGCTTATCCTTTTGCTTCTCCTACTCCTAATCCTTCTCTTTCCCCTTCTCCTTCTTGTTCTTCTGCTTGTCATGGTGCTTCTGCTTCTGCTTATTCTACTATTTCTGTTTCTTCTGTTTCTGCTTCAGATTGTGCTTCTTCTGTTTCTCCTTCTGCTTCAGATTCTGCTTCTGCTTCTTCGGCTTCTCCTGTTTCTTCTGCTTCTGCTTCTCCTGCTTCTTCTGGTTCTCCTGCTTCTCTTTCTGCTTCTCCTTCTGCTTCTGCTTCTCCTTCTGCTTCTGCTCTTCTCCTTCTTCTGTTTCTTTTGCTTCTGTTTCTTCTGCTTCTTCTTCTTCTGTTTCTTCTGATTCTACTTCTGCTTCTCCTTCTTCTCCTTCTCTTTCTGCTTCTTCTGATTCTCCTGCTTCTCCTTCTTGTTCTCCTTCTGTTTCTGCTTCTCTTTCTGCTTCTGCTTCTCCTTCTGCTGCTCCTTCTCCTTCTCCTTCTTCTGCTTCACTCACTGCTTCTGCTTCTTTTGCTTATTCTTTTTCTTCTGCTTCTGCTTCTCCTGCTTCTGCTTCTTCTGCTTGTACTGCTTCTCCTTATACTTTTCCTTATGCTTCTCCTTATGCTTCTCCTTATGCTTCTTCTTCTTCTTCGTCTTCTTCTCTTTCTTCTGCTTCTGCTTTTCCTGCTTCTTCTGCTTCTACTGCTTCTCTTTCTGCTTCTCATTCTGCTTCTGCTTCTCTTTCTGCTTCTCCTATTGCTTCTGCGGCTCTTCCTTCTCCTTCTCCTTCTTCTACTTCTCCTTCTGCTTCTGCTTCTTCTGCTTCTCCTGCTTCTCCTTCTGCATCTTCTTCTGCTTCTGCTTCTCTTTCTGATGTTTCTTCTGCTTCTGTTTCTCCTTCTGCTTCTCCTTCTGCTTCTTCTGCTTCTCCTTCTGCTTCTCCTTCTGCTTCTCCTTCTGTTTCTCCTTCTCCTTCTCGTTCTTCTGCTTTCCTTCTGCTTCTCCTTCTGCTTCTGCTGCAACTGCTACTGCTTCTGC
>NW_012295775.1:0-3902 GCF_000151885.1 Dipodomys ordii
TGTGTCCCGCTGTTTCCCTCTGTGTACCCCGCTGTGTCCAGCTTTGTCCCCGCTGTGTCTCGCTGTGTCCCACACTCTGTCCCCCACTGTGTCCCCGCAGGTTCACCTCTGTTTCCCGCTGTGTCCCGATGTGTTCAGTGGTGTCCTCGCTGTGCCCCCTGCTGTGTCCCGTTGTGTCCCGCTGTGTCCTCGCTGTGTCCCCCTGCTGTGTCCCGTTGTGTCCCGCTGTTTCACCGCTGTGTCCCACACTGTATCCCGCTGTGTCCCCCACTGTGTCTGCTGTGTCCCCAAGGGTTCACCTCTGTTTCCCGCTGTGTCCCTTTGTTTGCCGCTGTGTTCTCGCTGTGTCCCCGCTGTGTCCCGCTGTGTCCCGCTGTGTCCCCGCAGGTTCACCTCTGTTTCCCACTGTGTCCCGTTGTGTGCCGCTGTGTCCTCGCTGAGTCCCCTACTGTCTCCCTCTCTGTCCCCCGCTGTGTCTCACGCTTTGTCCCCGCTGTGTCCCACTGTGTACGGCTGTGTCCGGCTGTGCCCCCACTGTGTCCCATTGTGTCCACAGCTGTGTACCACGCTGTGTACCACGCTGTGTAACGCTGTGTCCCCGCTGTATCGACGCTGTGTCCCGCTGTGTCCCGCTGTGTCCTCGCTGTGTTCCCCGCTGTGTCCCGCTGTGTCCACCGCTGTGTCCCCAGCTGTGTCCTCGCTGTGTCCCTGCTGTGTCCTGCTGTGTCCTCACTGGGACCACCACTGTGTGTCGCTGTGTCCACCGCTGTGTCCCGCTGTGTCCAGCTGTGTCCCGCTTTGTCCCCGCTGTGTCCCGCTGTGTCCCTCTGTGTCCCCGCTGTGTGCCTGCTGTGTCCCGCTATGTCTCCCGCTTTGTCCCGCTGTGTCCCACTGTGTCCCCGCTATGTCCCGCTGTGTCCCGCTGTGTCCCCGCTGTGTGCCCGCTCTGTCCCGCTGTGTATCCCGCTGTGTCCAGTTGTGTCACCGCTGTGTCTCGCTGTGGCCACTCTCTGTCTCTGCTGTCCCCCGCTGGGTCCCCCGCTGTGGCCCGCTGTGTCCCGCTGTGTCCCCCGCTTTGTCCTGCTGTGTCCCGCAGTGTCCCCGCTGTGTCCCGCTGTGTAACACTGTGTCCCGTGGTGTCCCACTTTGTCCCACGCTATGTTCCCCGCTGAGTCCCCTCTGTGTCGCCGCTGTGTCCCCCTGTGTCCTCGCTGTGTCCCCCGCTGTCTCCCGCTTTGTCCCTCGCTGTGTTCCGCTGTGTCCCACTGTGTCCCCGCTGTGTCCCCAGCTGCGTCCCGCTGTGTCCCGCTGTGTCCCTGCTGTATCGACGCTGTCTCCTGCTGGTCCCGCTGTGTGCTCGATGTGTTCCCCGCTGTGTCCCGCTGTGTCCCAGCTGTGTCTCCCGCTGTGTCCCGCTGTGTCCTCGCTGGGTCCCCTGCTGTGTCCCGCTGTGACACCCGCTGTGTTCCGCTTTGTCCCGCTATGTCCCGCTGTGTCCCCTCTGTGTGCCCGCTGTGTCCCGTTGTGTACTCTGTTGTGTCCAGCTGTGTCACCGTTGTGTCTTGCTTTGGCCCCTCTCTGTCTCCGCTGTCCCCCGCTGTGTCCCCCGCTGTGTCCCGCTGTGTCCCGCTGTGTCTCCCGCTTTGTCCCTCTGAGTCCCATCTGTGTCGCCGCTGTGTCCCGCTGTGTCCTCGCTGTGTCCCCGGCTGTCTGCCGCTTTGTCCCCGCTGTGTCCCGCTGTGTCCCGCTGTGATCCCCCGCTTTGTCCCGCTGAGTCCCATCTGTGTCACCGCTGTGTCCCACTATGTTCCCGTAGTGTCCCCGCTGTGTTCCCGCTGTGTCCCGCTGTGTCCTCGCTGTGTCCCCAGAGTGTCCCGTTGTGTCCCCAGCTGTGCACCCCGCTGTGTCCCGCTGTGTCCATGCTGTAACGGCGCTGGGTCCCGCTGGGTCCCGCTATGTCCTCCCTGTGTTCCCCGCTGTGTCCCGCTTTGTCCCCCGCTGTGTCCCGCTGTGTCTCACTGTGTCCCGCTGTGTCCTTGCTGTGTTCTCCGCTGTATCCCGATGTGTCCTCCGCTGAGTCCCCGCTGTGTCCCTGCTGTGTCCCAATGTGTCCTCGCTGTGTCCCCTTCTGTGTCCCGCTGTGTCCTCCCTGTGTCCCCCGCTGTGTCCCGCTGTGTCCCGCTGTGTCCCCCGCTGTGTTCCCCGCTGTGTACCGCTGTGTCCCCCGCAGTGTCAGCGCTGTGTCCCGCTGTGTCCTCGCTGTGTCCCCCGCTGTCTCCTGCTCTGTACCCCGCTGTGTGTCAAGCTTTGTGCCTGCTGTGTCCCACTGTGTCGCGCTGTGTCCCGCTGTGTTCACAGCTGTGTACCTCGCTGTGTAACGCTCTGTCCCCGCTGTATCAACGCTGTGTCGCGCAGAGTCCCGCTGTGTCCTCGCTGTGTTCCCCGCTGTGTCCCGCTGTGTCCGCCACTGTGTCCCGCTGTGTCTACGGCTGTGTCCCCGCTGTGTTCCGCTGTGTCCTCGCTTTTTTACCCTCTGTGTCCTGCTGTGTCCCTGCTGTATCGTCGCTGGGTCCCGCTGGGTCCCGCTGTGTCATCCCTGTGTCCCCCGCTGTGTCCCTGCTGTGTCCCCGCTTTGTCCCGCTGTGTACTGCTGTGTCCCCCGCTGAGTCCCGTTGTGTCCCTCTGTGTCCCCCGCTGTGTCCCCCGCTATGTCTTGCTGTGTCCCCCGCTGTGTCCCACTGTGTCCTTGCTGTGTCCCCCGTTGTGTGCCGCTGTGTCCTCGCTGTGTCCCCCGCTGTTTCCCGCTGTGTCCTGCTGTGTCACGCTGTTTCCCCGCTGTGTCCCAGCTGTGTTCCTCTGTGTACCCCGCTGTGTCCAGCTTTGTCCCCGCTGTGTCTCGCTGTGTCCCACGCTCTGTCCCCCACTGTGTCCCGCTGTGTCCCCCGCTGTTTCCCACTGTGTCCCCCACTGTGTACCACTGTGTCCCCGCAGGTTCCCCTCTGTTTCCCGCTGTGTCCCGCTGTGTTCCGTGGTGTCCTCGCTGTGTCCCCCTGCTGTGTCCCGTTGTGTCCCGCTGTGTCCTGGCTTTGTCCCCCACTGTGTCCCGCTGTGTCCCCCGCTGTTTCCCACTGTGTCCCCCACTGTGTACCACTGTGTCCCCGCAGGTTCCCCTCTGTTTCCCGCTGTGTCCCGCTGTGTTCCGTGTTGTCCTCGCTATGTCCCCCTGCTGTATCCCGCTGTGTCCCCCACTGTGTCCCCCGCTGTGTCACTATGTGTCCCATGCTTTGTCTCCCTGTGTCCCCGCAGTTTCCCCGCTGTGTCCCGCTGTTTCCCACTGTGTTCTGTGGTGTCCCGCTTTGTCCCCCGCTGTGTCCCCCGGTGAGTCGCCGCTATGTCCCCGCTTTGTCCCGCTGAGTCCTCCATGTGTCCCCCGCTGTGTCCCGCTGTGTCCCCCGCTGTGTCCCGCTGTGTCCACTGCTGGGACCCGGCTGTGTCCCGCTGTATCCCGCTGTGTACTCACTGTGTCCCACTCTGTGTTCCATTGTGTCCTCGCTGTGTCCCCCGCTGTGTCCCGCTGTGTCCCCCGCTGTGCCCTGAAGTGTCCCACTCTGTCCCGCTGTGTCCTCGCTGTGTCCCGCTGTGTCTCCCACTGTTTCCCCTGCTGTGTCCAACTGTGTCCCCCACTGTGTCCCACTCTCTCCCCCTCTGTGTCCTGCTGTGTACCCCGCTGTGTCCCACTGTGTCCCCGCAGTGTCACTGCTGTTTCCTGCTGTGTCCCGCTGTGTTCCGTGGTGTCCGTCTTTGTCTCCCGCTGTGTCCCCCGCTGTGTCCCGCTGTGTCCGACTGTGTCCCGCTCTGTCCCCGCTGTGTCCCGCTGTGTCCCGCTGTGTCCCCGCTGTGTG
>NW_012295776.1:0-2359 GCF_000151885.1 Dipodomys ordii
CAGGGGACACAGTGGGACACAGCAGTAGACACAGCGGGACACAGCGGGGGACACAGCGGGACACAGCGGGGAACACAGCGAGGACACAACGAGGACACAGCGGGGACACTGCGGGAACATAGTGGGACACAGCGGGGCACACAGCGGGACACAGCGGGACACAGCTTGGGACACAGCGGGAACACAGCAGGACACAGCGGGGGACACAGAGAGGACACAGCGGGACACAGCGGGACACAGCGTGGGACAAAGCGGGAGACAGCAGGGGACACAGCGAGGACACAGCGGGACACAGCGGCGACACATAGAGGACTCAGCGGGGGACACAGTGGGGGACAGAACGGGACACAGCGGGACCCAGCGGGGACAAAGCGTGGGACAAAGCGGGAGACAGCAGGGGACACAGCGAGGACACAGCGGGACACAGCGGCGACACATAGAGGACTCAGCGGGGGACACAGTGGGGGGCAGAGAGGAACACAGCAGGATCAAGCGGGGACAAAGAGTGAGACACAGCGGTGGACAGAGCAGGAGACAGAGGCGGACACAGCGAGGACACAGCGGGACACAGCGGGGACACAGGTGGCTGAGGGGGGGCCACAGTGGGGGACAAAGCGGGACACCACGGAACACAGCGTGAAACAGCGGTGAACCTGCGGGGACACAGCGGGACACAGCGGGGACACAGCGGGGACACTGCGGGACCCAGCAGGACACAGCAGGACACAGCAGAACACAGCGGGGGACACAGCGGGACACAGCGGGGGACACAGGGGGACACAGCGGGGACACAGAGGGGACTCAGCAGGGGACATAGCGGGGGACAAATCGGGGGACAAATCGGGACACCACAGGACACAGTGGGACACAGCGGGACACAGCGGGGACACTGCGGGGACACAGCGGGACAAAGCGGGGGACCCAGCGGGACACAGCGGGACCCAGCAGGACCCAGCGGGGAAACAGCGGGGACACAATGGGCACAGCGAGGACACAGCGGGACACAGTGGGGGACACAGCGGGACACAGCAAGGCACAACGGGGTCACAGCAGTGGACACAGAGGGACACAGCGGGGGACACAGCCAGACACAGCAGGGGACAAAGCGGGACACAGTGGGGGACACAGCAGGTGACACATTGGGACTCAGTGGGGGACACAGCGGGACACAGCGGGGACACAACTGGACACAGTGGGGTACAGAGCCGGACACTGCAAGGCACAACGGGGTCACAGCAATGGACACAGCCGGACAAAGCGGGGCACAGAGTGGGACAGAGCGGGGATACTGCAGGTGCCACAGAGGGACACAGCGGGACACAGCGGGACACAGCAGGGGACACAGCGAGGACACATTGGGCCACAGCGGGTACACAGCGGGACTCAGCGGGGGACACAGCAGGACACAGCGGGACACAGTGGGACACAGTGGGGCACAGCAGGGACACAGCGAGTGACACATCAGGGGACACAGCGGGACACCGCGGGGAGCACAAAGAGGACCCAGCGGGACCCAGTGGGACATAGCTTCGATACAGCGGGGACACAGCGGGACACAGCGGGGTACACAGCTGGGGACACAACGGGACATAGTGGGGGACATAGCGGGATACAGCGGGACACAGCGGGACACAGCAGGGCACAGTTGGGACAAAGTGGGCGACACAGCGGGGAACAGAGCAGGACACAGCAGGGGACACATAGAGGACACAGCGGGACACAGCGGGGACACAGTTGGGACACAGCGGGGGACCCTGAGGGGCACAAACGGGACAACACGGAACACAGCGGGACACAGTGGGATAAAGCGGGACACTGCGTGGATACAGCGGGACACAGCGGGGGACACAGCAGGACACAGCGGGACACAGAGGGGGACAAGGCAGGACACAGCGGGGGACAGAGCGGGGGACACAGCGAGACACAACGGGTACAAAGCGAGATACAGCAGATTACACAGTGGAACACAGCGGGCACACAGCCGGGATACAACGGGACACATTGGGGAAAGAGCGGGACAAAGCGTGACACAGCGGGAAACAGCGGGGTACACAGTGGGACACCCGGGGGACACAGCGAGGTACACTGCGGGACACACGGTGGACACAGCAAGGACACAGCGGGACACAGTGACGACACAGCGGGACACAGCGGGGGAAACAACGGGACACAATGTGGACACAGCAGTGGACACAGCGGGACACAGCGGGGGACAGAGGGGGACACAGGGTGGGACACAGCGAAGACACATTGGGACACAGCAGGGACACAGCGGGACTCAGCGGGGGACACTGCAGTACACAGAGGGACACAGCGGGACACAGAGGGGGACACAGTGGGACAGAGCGGGGGACTCAGC
>NW_012295777.1:0-2394 GCF_000151885.1 Dipodomys ordii
GTCAGTGGCTCACGTTTGTAATCTGCTACTCAGGAGGCTGATGTCTGAGGATTGGAGTTCAAAGAAGCCAGGCAGGAAAGTCTGTGAGGCTCATATCTCCCATAAACCACTAGAAAACCCATAAGTGGCGCTGTGGCTTTAATGCTAGAGTGCTTGCCTTGATCTGAAGAGTGGAGGGACAGCAACCAATGCCAGAATTTAGGCCCCATGAACGACCACAAAAAAAAAGAAAGAAAAAAAGAAAAAGAAAACCTGACAGGAAATAGAAAAACACTTAAAAAATGTAGGCTCAAAATGCTAGTAAAATTTAGACCTACACTCTGAGCAAGAGAATAAAAGTGCAATAGAGGCTTGCTATTACCATTATGATTCGGTTATATGTAGGTTTAGGATTAGGCAAGCTGTTCCAGTTAGAGCTGGGGTTAGCATGAGAAAAAGATGTAAGATATAAAAAGGTGTAAAACTGCAACATATTTTAAGAAAAATGAATGGCATCAAGGTTAGAATGAATGAAAACCAGTGTCTGTGTTACTTTAAACATTCAGACATAATTTGGCTTAAAGGGTGAATTATATTTTGTTCTCGTTAGGTTTAGGGAAGGATAAGATTTAGTGTAAAATTTAGTTTTCCTATAAGAAGTAGAAGGAAAAAAAATGTGTGATTGAATAGAATCGAGACAATTTTCTTTACAGTAACTATTTGGTGTTAAATCAGATTGTGATTAGGATTAGGTTCCTGGTAAAAGGGGATTGAGAATAGGATAAAAAAATTGGTTAAACTAGTTTCTCATGCCTATTATCCTAGCTAGTAAGGAAGCTGATTTCTGAGGATCGCAGTTCAAAGCCTGCCGGGGCAGAAAGTCCATGAGACTTTGTCTCCAATAACCACCAGAAAACTCAAAAGTGGTGCTGTGGCTCAAGTAGTAAAGTGCACAGCTAGAGCTAAAGAACTCAGGGATCATGACCTAGAATTAACGGATCATGCCCAGGCCCAGAGTTCAAGCCCCATGTTCGACAAAAAGAAAAAGAACAGAAATGTGTTAAATGTTAAGTAAATCTGAAAAGCTTGGATAGTGGAAGTACAATGTATTTCATAATATCAGGATTTGAGATCAATAGATATAATGGTTAAGGAACAAGGATTCAGAGTTAAGAGTGAGAAAATCTATAGGGTTTAGGAAAACTGCAATTTATTTCAAGAATTACAGGTGGAATTTCAGTAAGGATGACACAAAACAAGCATTTTTCATAAATTTTAGAAGTGAGATACCATTAGTGTCAAGGATATGGTTAGGATTCTAGCCATGATTGGGTTTAGAGTGAAGGAGAAAAAAATGAGAGTCAATTTGAAGGTAAATTTTAGAATAAGCCTGGCAGGAATTAGAATGAATGTGAACTAGAATATTGCTTTTAATATTAGAATCTACTTGCAATTAGGGCTATGGTTATTCTCAATGTTCCAGTTAAGATTAAGTTTAGGGTTAGAAAATGACTAAGATATTGGAAAAAAAATTGAAACCTACTTTTGGAGGGCTTATTTAAATCAAGTTAGGAGGAGTGAAAACTAGTGTACTTGTGTTAGTGTTAGTATTGACATATAATTTGGATTAACATTAGGGTCAGTATTTTGTTCTGATTAGGAATAGTGTTATGAATAGGAAAGTTTTAGTATAATACTCACCAACAAGTGGAAGCAAAAATATGAGATTGAACAGTAACTAGAGCATTGTCATTATATTTATTTCTCAGTGATCATTCTCGTAATGATTAATGAGAGTTTTCCAGCCAGATTTAGGTTGAGAGTTAGAGTTAATTAATAGAATAGATGGTATGTAAATCTGAAATTGTTTTAGGGCACAGGGGTTTAGGAAAAGGTAGGATCATTGGAAAGTACAGGATTTTTCCTCATAAGAGAATGTGAGGACAAATAATATAATGTTTCATGTTAGGGAACAAGATAACTTCAGAGGAAGAGTCAGAAAATTTGTGGGAATTAGGGCAAACTGAAACTCATTTCCAGAGTGCAAACTGGAGTATTCATTAGAATGAATAAAAACTAGAGTATTTTTCTTAAACATTAGAATTGGACTATCATTAGGGTGAAAGTTAGGTGTCAGTTCCAGCTGGAGTTAGTGCTATCATTAGGGAAATGGAAAGTTTAGGGTCAAACTGAAAGTAAATCTTCGAATAACAAGTCTAGTTAGAATTAAGATGAATGTGAAATAAGAAACTGCTAATAATATTAAGATTAGGGTATGGTTAGTGTGAAGGTTAGCCTCAGTATTCCAGCTAGGGTTCGGGTTACAAAAATGGCAAGATACTGAGTAAAACTACAAAGTATTTTTAGAAAGATGAGTTGAATCACAGTTA
Organism: Dipodomys ordii; assembly: GCF_000151885.1. Classification (NCBI taxonomy): domain Eukaryota; kingdom Metazoa; phylum Chordata; class Mammalia; order Rodentia; family Heteromyidae; genus Dipodomys; species Dipodomys ordii. The sequence goes on from NW_012295777.1 coordinate 2,370, forward strand.
AGATGAATAAAAACTAATGTATTTG
>NW_012295778.1:0-5011 GCF_000151885.1 Dipodomys ordii
ATCTTTTTCCTCTGCTCTGCTTCTCCTGCTTATGCTTCTACTGCTTCTCCTTATGCTTGTCCTTATGCTTCTCCTTATGCTTCTCCTTATGCTTCTCTTCTTCTTCTTCTTCTTCTTCTTCTTCTTCTTCTTCTTCTTCTTCTTCTTCTTCTTCTTCTTCTTCTTCTTCTTCTTCTTCTTCTTCTTGTTCTCTTTCTTCTGCTTCTGCTTTTCCTGCTTCTTCTGCTTCTGCTGTTTCTCTTTCTGCTTCTCATTCTGCTTCTGCTTCTCCTATTGCTTCTGCTGCACTTCCTTCTCCTTCTCCTTCTCCTACTTCTGCTTCTCCTTCTGCTTCTGCTTCTTCTGCTTCTCCTGATTCTCGTTCTGCATCTTTTTCTGCTTCTGCTTCTCCTTCTGCTGCTTCTTCTGCTTCTGCTACTCCTTCTCCTGCTTCTCCTTCTGATTCTCCTTCTACTTCTCTTTCTGCTGCTCCTTCTCCTTCTTCTGCTTCTCCCTCTGATTCTTCTTCTTATGTTTATTCTTTTTCTACTGCTTCTGCTTCTACTGCTTCTGCTTCTTCTGCTTCTACTTCTTCTCCTTATGCTTCTCCTTCTCCTTCTTCTTCTTCTTCTTCTTCTTCTTTTTCTTCTTCTTCTTCTTCTTCTTCTTCTTCTTCTTCTTCTTCTTCTTCTTCTCCTTCTTCTTCTTCTTCTTCTTCTTCTTCTTCTTCTTCTTCTTCTTCTTCTTCTTCTTCTTCTTCTTCTTCTTCTTCTTCTTCTTCTTCTTCTCTTTCTTCTGCTTCTTCTTTTCCTGCTTCTTCTGCTTCTACTGCTTCACTTTCTTCTTCTCATTCTGCTTCTGCTTCTCCTTCTGCTTCTTCTATTGCTTCTGCGGCTCTTCCTTCTCCTTCTCCTACTTCTACTTCTCCTTCTGCTTCTGCTTCTTCTGCTTCTCCTGCTTCTCCTTCTGCATCTTCTTCTGCTTGTGCTTTTCCTTCTGCATCTTCTTCAGCTTCTGCTTCTCCTTCTGCTTCTTCTGCTTCTCCTTCTGATTCTCCTTCTGCTTCTGCTTCTGTTTTTCCTTCTCCTTCTCGTTCTTCTGCTTTTCCTTCTGCTTCTCCTTCTGCTTCTGCTGCAACTGCTACTGCTTCGGCTTCTTCTGTTTCTTCTGCTTCTCCTTCTGCTTTTGATTCTCTTTCCGCTTCTGCTTCTCCTTCACCTTCTCATTCTGCTTCTCCAGATTCTGCTTCTTCTGCTTCTCCTGCTTCTCCTTCTGCTTCAGGTTCTCCTTCTGCTTCTTCGGATTCTTCTGCTTCTGCTTCTCCTGCTTCTGCTTCTTCTGCTTCCCCTCCTTCTCTTTCTGCTTCTCCTTCTGTTTTTGCTTCTCCTTCTGCTTCTGCTTCTTGTCCTTCTCGTGTTTCTTCTGCTTCTACTTCTCCTGTTTCTGCATCTCCTGCTTCTCCTTCTGCTGCTCTTTCTGCTTCTCCTGCTGCTTTTCCTTCTCCTGCTCCTTCTTCTGCTTCTCCTTCTGCTTCTCTTTCTGTTTCTCCTTCTCCTTCTCCTTCTAGTTCTTCTGCTTTTCCTTTCGCTTCTCCTTCTGCTTCTGAATCTTCTGCTTCTTCTGCTACTGCCTCGGCTTCTTCTGCTTCTCCTTCTGCTTGTCCTTCTGCTTTTGCTTCTCTTTCTGCTTCTGCTTCTCCTTCTCCTTCTCCAGATTCTGCTTCTTCTGCTTCTCCTGCTTCTCCTTCTTCTTCAGTCTGCTTCAGGTTCTGCTTCTGCTTCTTCTGCTTCTGCTTCTCCTGCTGCTGCATCTTCTGCTTCTCTGCTTCTCTTTCTGCTTTTCCTTCTGCTTTTCCTTCTGTTTCTGCTTCTCCTTCTGCTTCTTCTCCTTCCTATGTTTCTTCTGCTTCTGCTTCTCCTGCTTCTGCTTCTTCTGCTTCTCCTGCTTCTCCTTCTCATTCTCCTTCTCTTTCTGCTTCTGCTTATCCTTCTGTTTCTCCTACTCCTAATCCTTCTCTTTCTCCTTCTCCTTCTTCTTCTTCTGCTTCTCCTGCTGCTTCTTCTTCTGCTTTTTCTGTTTCTTCTTCTTCTGCTTCAGCTTCTGCTTCTTCTGCTTCTCCTTCTGCTTCTCCTTCTGCTTCTGCTCTTCTCCTTCTGCTTCTGCTGTTTCTGCTTCTCCTGCTTCTTCTTCTTCTGCTTCTCCTACTTCTCCTTCTGCTTCTCCGTCTCCTTCTCCTTCTCCTTCAATTTCTCCTTCTTGTGCTTCTCATTTTGCTTCTGCTTCTCCTGCTTCTGCTTCTTCTGTTTCTCCTTCTGCTTCTTCTTCTGCTTCTCTTTCTGCTTCTTATTCTGCTTCTGCTCCTCCTACTCCTAATCCTTCTCTTTCTCCTTCTTCTTCTGCTTCTCGTTCTGCTTCTGCTTCTTCTGCTTGTTCGGTTTCTTCTGCTTCTGCTTTTCCAGCTTCTGCTGCTTCTGCTTCTCCTTCTGCTTCAGGTTCTCCTTCTGATTCTTCGGCTTCTTCTGTTTCTTCTGCTTCACCTGCTACTGCTTCTTCTGCTTCTTCTGCTTCTCTTTCTGCTTCTCCTTCTGGTTCTGCTTCTCCTTCTGCTCCTTCTCCTTCTTCTGTTTCTTCTTCTTCTACTTCTCCCGCTTCTGCTTCTTCTGCTTCTCCTGCTTGTCCTTCTCCTTCTTCTGCTTCACTTTCTGCTTCTGCTTCTTCTGATTCTCCAACTTCTCCTTCTTCTTCTTCTTCTATTTCTGCTTCTCTTTCTGCTTCTGCATTTCCTTCTGCTTCACCTTCTGCTGCTCCTTCTCCTTCTGTTTCTCCCTCTGCTTCTGCTTCTTATGCTTCTTCTTGTTCTTCTGGTTCTGCTTCTCCTGCTTCTGCTTCTTCTGCTTCTACTGCTTCTTCTTCTGCTTCTACTTCTCTTTCTGCTTCTGCTTCTCCTGCTTGTTTTTCTGCTTCTTCTGCTGCTTTTTCTACTTCTCCTTCTGCTTCTCTTTTTGCTTCTCCTTCTACTTCTGCTTCTTCTGTTTCTCGTGCCTGAATTTCTGGGTCTACTTCTTCTGCTGCTTCTCCTTCTCTTTCTGCTTCTCCTTCTGCTTCTGTTTCTGCTTCTTCTCTTTCGGCTTCTCCTGCTTCTGCTTCTTGTCCTCCCCCTGCTTCTCATTCTGCTTCTCATTCTGCTTCTGCTTCTCCTTCTGCTTCTGCTTCTCCTCCTTCTCCTTCTCCTACTTCTGCTTCTCCTTCATCTTCTGCTTCTTCTGCTTCTCCTGCTTCTCCTTCTGCATCTCCTTCTGCTTGTGCTTGTCCTTATGCTTCTTCTTCTGCCTCTGCTTCTCCTTCTCCTTCTTTTGCTTCTCCTTTTGCTTCTGCTTCTTCTGCTTTTCCTGCTTCTCCTTCTGCTTCTGCTTCTTCTGCTTCTCCTTCTGCATCTTCTTCTGCTTCTCCTTCTCTTTCTTCTGCTTCTCCTTCTGATTCTCCTTCTGCTTCTTCTTCTGCTTTACCTGCTTCTCTTTCTGCTTCTCCTTCTGCTTCTCCTTCTGTTTCTCCTTCTCCTTCTTGTTCTTCTGCTTTTCCTTCTGCTTTTCCTACTGCTTCTGCTACAACTGCTACTGCTTCTGTTTCTTCTGCTTCTCCTTCTGCTTTTGATTCTCTTTCTGCTTCTGCTTCTCCTTCTGCTTCTCATTCTGCTTCTCCAGATTCTGATTCTTCTGCTTCTCCTGCTTCTCCTTCTGCTTCAGGTTCTCCTTCTGGTTATTGGGCTTCTTCTGTTTCTTCTGCTTCTGCTTCTCCTGCTACTGCTTCTCATGCTTCTCTTTCTGCTTCTCCTTCTGCTTCTGCTTCTCCTTCTGCTCCTTCTCCTTCTTCTGTTTCTTCTTCTTCTGCTTCTCCCGATTCTGCTTCTTCTGCTTCTCCTGCTTTTCCTTCTCCTTCTGCTTCTCCTTCTCCTTCTTCTGCTCTTTCTGCTTCTGCTTCTTCTGATTCTCCAACTTCTCCTTCTTCTTCTCCTTCTGTTTCTGCTTCTCTATCTGCTTCTGCATCTCCTTCTGCTTCACCTTCTGCTGCTCCTTCTCCATCTTCTGTTTCTCCCTCTGCTTCTGCTACTTATGCTTCTTCTTTTTCTTCTGCTTTTGCTTCTCCTGCTTCTTCTGCTTCTCCTGCTTCTCTTTCTGCTTCTGCTTATCCTTCTGTTTCTCCTACTCCTATTCCTTCTCTTTCTCTTTCTCCTTCTTCTTCTTCTGCTTCTCCTGCTGCTCCTTCTTCTGCTTCTTCTGCTTTTTCTGTTTCTTCTTCTTCTTCTGCATCAGCTTCTGCTTCTTCTGCTTCTCCTTCTGCTTCTGATTCTCCTTCTGCTTCTGCTCTTCTCCTTCTTCTGCTTCTGCTTCTCCTGCTTCTTCTTTTTCTGCTTCTCCTACTTCTCCTTCTGCTTCTCCGTCCTATTCTCCTTCTCCTTCAATTTCTCCTTCTTGTGCTTCTCATTCTGCTTCTGCTTCTGCTTCTCCTGCCTCTGCTTCTTCTGTTTCTCCTTCTGCTTCTCTTTCTGCTTCTAATTGTGCTTCTGCTCCTCCTGCTCCTAATCCTTCTCTTTCTCCTTCTTCTTCTTCTGCTTCTCGTTCTGCTTCTGCTTCTTCTGCTTGTTCTGTTTCTTCTGCTTCTGCTTTTCCAGCTTCTGCTGCTTCTGCTTCTCCTTCTGCTTCAGGTTCTCCTTCTGGTTCTTGGGCTTCTTCCGTTTCTTCTGCTTCTCCTGCTACTGCTTCTTCTGCTTCTTCTGCTTCTCTTTCTGCTTCTCCTTCTGCTTCTGCTTTTCCTTCTGCTCCTTCTCCTTCTACTGTTATTTCTTCTTCTTCTTCTTCTTCTTCTTCTTCTTCTTCTTCTTCTTCTTCTTCTTCTTCTTCTTCTTCTTCTTCTTCTTCTTCTTCTTCTTCTTCTTCTTCTTCTTCTTCTTCTTCTTCTTCTTCTTCTTCTTCTTCTTCTTCTGAATCTCCCGCTTCTGCTTCTTCTGCTTCTCCTGCTTGTCCTTCTTCTTCTT
>NW_012295779.1:0-5011 GCF_000151885.1 Dipodomys ordii
GGGTTACAGAGGGGTACAAAGCTGGGACACACGGGGAAACACAGTGTGGACACAGCGGGTACATAGCAAAGGGACACAGGGGGGACTCAGCGGGGACGCAGCAGACACAGAGGGGTGACACAGTGGGACAGAGCAGAGGACACAGCAGGAAACACAGCGGTACTCAGCGGGACACAGCGGGGGAAACAGGGGGGTCACAGCGTGACACAGCAGGGGACACAGCGCGGACACATTGGGACACAGCGGGGACACAGCGGGACTCAGCAGGGGACACAGCAGTACAGAGCGGGACACAGCGGGACACAGTGGGTGACACAGAGGGGTAAACAGCGGGACACAGCGGGGAACACTGCGAGGACACAGCGGGACCAAGCGGGACACAGCGTCGATACAGCGGGGACACAGCGGGACACAGCGGGGTACACAGCTGGGGACACAGCGGGACACAACGGGACACAGCAGGACCCAGCGGGGAAACAGCGGGGACACAGTGGGAAACAGCAAGGACACAGCGGGACACAGCGGGACACTGCGGGGCACAGCGGGGGACACAGCGGGACACAGCGGGGGACACAGGGAGGACACAGCGAAACACAGCATGGGACAAAGTGAGGACACAGCGGGACACAGCGAGACACAGCAGGACACAGCGTGAAACAGCGGTGAACCTGCAGGGACACAGCGGGACACAGCGGGGGACCCAGCGGGACCCAGCGGGCCACAGCGGGGGACACAGCAGGACACAGCGGGGACAAAGCGGGACACAGCGGGGGACACAGCAGGGACAAAGCGTGACACAGTGAGGGACACAGCCGGACACAGCGAAACACAGCGGTGACACAGTGGGGACACAGCAGGGGACACAGCGGGACACAGCGGGGGACACTGCGGGACACAGCGGGGTACACATCAGGGACAAAGCGGGACACAGCGGGGGACACAGCGAGGACACAGCGGGACACAGCGGTGACAAAGCGGGACACAGCGGGGGACACAGCGAGGACACAGCGGGACACAGCGGTGACACAGCGGGACTCAGCGGGGGAAACAGCGAGGACACAGCGGGACACAGTGGTGACACAGCGGGACTCAGCGGGGGACACAGCGAGGACACAGCGGGGGACACAGCGAGGACACAGCGGGACACAGCGGTGACAAAGCTGGACACAGCGGGGGACACAGCGGGACACAGCGGGACACAGCGTGGATAGAGCGGGGACAGAGCGGGACACAGCGGTGACACAGCGGGACTCAGCGGGGGACACAGCGAGGACACAGCGGGACACAGCGGGGGAAAAAGCGGGACACAGCGTGGACACAGCGGGACACAGCGGTGGACACAGCGAGCACACCGCGGGTCCCAGCGGGACACAGCGTAGATACAGCGGGGGCACAGTGGGCCACAGCGGGGTACACGGCTGGGGACACAATGGGACACATCGGGGGACACAGCAAGTACTCAGCGGAACACAGCGTGGGACACAGTGAGGACACAGGGGGACACAGCAGGTCACAGCTGGACACAGCAGGAACACAGCAGTAGACACAGCGGGACACAGCAGGGGACACAGCGGGACACAGCGGGGGACACAGGGAGGACAGAGCGGGACACAGCGGGGACACAGCGGGGACTCAGCGGCGGACTCAGCGGGGGACAAAACGGGACACCACGGGACAGCGCGGGACACAGCGGGGGACACAGCGGGACACAACGGGGAACACAGCGGGACAAAGCAGGGTACACAGCAGGGGACACAGCGGGACACAGCGGGGTACACAGCGGGAAAGAGCGGGGGGCCCAGCGAGGACACAGCAGGACACAGCAGGGGACACAGACAGGAAAACAGCGGGGGACACAGCGGGGGACACAGCGGGACACAGCAGGGAACACAGCAAGGACACAGCGGGACCCAGCAGGATACAGCGTCGATACAGCGGGGATACAGCGTTACACAGTGTGGTACACATCTGTGGACACAAGGGGACACAGTGTGGGCACAGCGGGACACAGCGGGACACAGTGGGACAAAGCAAGGACAAATCGTGAGACACATTGAGGGACAGAGCTTGAGACAGCGGGGGACACAGCTAGGACACAGCAGGGCACAGCGGGACACAGCAGGGACAGAGCGGGACCCAGCGGGACACAGCGGGACACAGCGGGGGACACAGCGGGACCCAGCGGGGAACCCAGCGAGGACACAGCAGGACAAAGCGGGGGACACAGCGGTGACAAAGCTGGACACAACAGAGTACATAGCAGGTCCCAGCGAGACACAGCGTCGATACAGCAGGGACACAGCATTATACAGTATGGTACACAGCTATGGACACAACGGGACACAGTGGGGGCACAGCGGGACACAGCGGAACACAGTGGGACACAACAGGGCAAAGCGTGAGACACAGTGGGGGACAGAGAGTGAGACAGCGGGGGACACAGCGAGGACACAGCGGGACACAGCGGGGGAAACAGCGGGACACAGCGGTGGACACAGGGGGACAGAGCAGGGACACAGCGGGACACAGCGGTGGACACAGCGGGACACAGCGGTGGACACAGCGAGGACACAGCGGGACCCAGCGGGACACAGCGTTGATACAGCGGGGACAGAGTGGGCCACAGCGGGGTACACAGCTGGGGACACAACGGGGCACATCGTGGGACACAGCAAGGACTCAGCAGAACACAGCGTGGGACACAGTGAGGACACAGGGGGACACAGCGGAACACAGCGGGGGACACAGGGAGGACAGAGCGCGACACAGCGGGGACACAGCGGGGACTCAGCGGGGGACACAGCAGGGGACAAAGCGGGACACCACGGGACACAACGGGAAACAGCAGTGAACCTGCGAGGACACAGCGGGACACAGCGGGGGACACAGCAAGGACACAGCGGGACACAGCAGGGGACACAGCGAGGACACAGCGGGGGACACAGCGGGGGACACTGCGAGACACAGCGGGTAACACAGCGAGGACACAGCGGGACCCAGCGGGACACAGCGTCGATACAGCGGGGACACAGCATTACACAGTGGGGTACACAGCTGTGGACACAACGGGACACAGTGGGGGCACAGCGGGACACAGCGGAATACAGTGGGACACAGCGGGGACAAAGCGTGAGACACAGCGGGGGACAGAGCGGGAGACAGCGGGGGACACAGCGAGGACACAGCGGGACACAGAGGGGGAAACAGCGGGACACAGCGGTGGACACAGGGGGAGAGAGCGGGGGACACAGCGGGACACAGCGGTGGACCCAGCGAGGACCCAGCGGGACCCAGCGGGACACAGTGTCGATACAGCTGGGATACAGCCTTACACAGCGTGGTACACATCTGTGGACACAACGGGACACAGTGGGGGCACAGCGGGACAGAGCGGGACACAGTGGGACACAGCGAGGACAAATCGTGAGACGAAGCGGGGGACAGAGCAGGAGACAGCGGGGGACACAGCGAGGACACAGCAGGACACAGCGGGACACAGCAGGGAACACAGCAAGGACACAGCGGGACCCAGCGGGACCCAGCGTCGATACAGCGGGGATATGGCGTTACACAGTGTGGTACAAATCTGTGGACACAAGGGGACACAGTGGGGGCACAGCGGGACAGAGCGGGACACAGTGGGACACAGCGAGGACAAATCGTGAGACACAGCGGGGGACAGAGCGGGAGACAGCGGGGGACACAGCGAGGACACAGCAAAACACAGCGGGACACAGCAGGGACAGAGCGGGACACAGCGGGACACAGCGGGACACAGCGGGGGACACAGCGGGACACAGCGGAGGACCCAGCGAGGACACAGCGGGACACAGTGGGGGACACAGCGAGGAAACATTGGGGACACAGCGGGGGACACTGCGGGACACAGCAGGGAACACAGCGAGGACCCAGCGGGACCCAGCGGGACACAGCGTCGATACAGCGGGGATACAGCGTTACACAGCGTGGTTCACATCTGTGGACACAACGGGACACAGTGGGGGCAGAGCGGGCACAGTGGGACACAGCGAGGACAAATCGTGAGGCGCAGCGGGGGACAAAGCGGGAGATAGCGGGGGACACTGCGAGGACACAGCAGGACACAGCGGGACACAACAGGGACAGAGCGGGACACAGCGGGACACAGCGGGGGACACAGTGGGACACAGCGGGGGACCCAGTGAGGACACAGCGGGACACAGCGGGGAACACAGCAAGGACACAGCGGGGGACACAGCAGGGGACACAGCGGGACACAGCCGGGGACACAGGGAGGACAGAGCGGGACACAGCGGGGACACAGCGGGGACTCAGCGGGGGACACAGCAGGACACAGCGGGACACAGCGAGGACACAGCTGGGGACACAGCGGGGGACACAGTGAGGACACAGAGGGACAGAGCAGGAATACAGCAGTAGACACAGCGGGACACAGCAGGGGACACAGCGGGACACAGCGGGGACTCACCCGGGGACACAGCGGGGGACAAATTGGGACACCACGGGACATAGGGGGACACAGCGGGACACAGCAGGGACACTGCAGGAAAGTAGCGGGACACAGCGGGGTACACAGCGGGATACAGCAGGATACAGCGGGGGACATAGCGAGACAAAGCAGGGTACACAGCAGGGGACACAGCAGGACACAGCGGGACACAGCGGGGGACACAGCGGGACACAGCCGGGGACACAGCGAGACAAAGCAGGGTACACAACAGGGGACACAGCGGGACACAGCGGGGGACACAGCGAGGACACAGCTGGGGACACAGCGGGGGACACAGTGAGGACACAGAGGGACAGAGCAGGAATACAGCAGTAGACACAGCGGGACACAGCAGGGGACACAGCGGGACACAGCGGGGGACACAGGGAGGACAGAGCAGGACACAGCAGGGACACAGCGGGGACTCAGTGGGGTACCCAGCGGGGGACAAAGCGGGACACCACGGGACACAGCGGGACACAGCGGGGACAAGGGGGAGACAGAGAGGAACACAACGAGGAC
>NW_012295780.1:0-5011 GCF_000151885.1 Dipodomys ordii
TTTTGGGGTACTTCTTTGGGGGATACTGTGGGGGATTTTTTGGGTTTTCTTGTGGACTCTTTGTGACTCTTCGGGACTCAGTAGATTACACAGCTGGGGACACAATAGGAAACAGCGGGGGGACACAGCGGGACACAGCGGGACACAGCGGGGACAAAGCGGGGACATAGCGGGGCCAATCAGGACACAACGGAACACAACGGGACACAGCGGGAAACAGTGTTGACCCTGTGGGGACACAGCGGGACACAGCGGGGGACACAGCGGGACACAGCAGGGGACACAGAGGAACCCAGTGTGGGACAGGGCGTGGGGCACAGCGAGACACAGCGGGGACCAAGCTGGACACAGCGTGGTACACAGCGGGACACAGCGGGGACACAGCGGGGACACAGCGGGGACAAAGTGGCACACAGCGGGTAACACAGCGAGGACACAGCGGGGGACAAAGCGGGACACCACGGTACACAGTGTGACACAGCGGGACACAGCGTGGACACTGCAAGGACACAGCGGGACAAAGCGGGGGACACAGCAGGACACAGCGGGACACAGCGGGGGACACAGCGGAAGACAGAGAGGGGTCACTGCGGGACACAGCGGTGACACAGCTCGACACAGCGGGGTACACAGCGGGACACAGCGGGCACACAGTGTGGACACAGCGGGACACATGGGGGACAGAGTGGGACAGAGCGGGACACAGCGAGGACACATTGGGACACACCGGGGACACAGCAGGGACACAGCGGGGGACAAAGCGGGGTACACAGCGGGGAACAGCGGGGAACACAGCGGGACACCGTGGAGGACACAGCGGGGACACAGCGGGACACAGGAGGTCACAGCAGGGACACAGCGGGACATAGCGGGACACAGCGTGGGACACAGCGGGACACAGCGGGGGACACAGCGAGGACACAGGGGAAACAGTGGTGACCCAGTGGGGACACAGCAGGACACAGCCGAGGACACAACGGGACACAGCGGGGGATACAGCGGGACACAGTGGGGGACAGAGCGTAGGACACAACGAGACACAGCGGGAACAAAGCTGGACACAGCGGGGTACACAGCGGGACACAGCGGGGACACTGCGGGGAAACAGCGGGACACAGCCTGTCACAGCAGGGACACAGCGGGACACAGCGGGTCACAGCGGGGGACACAGCGGGACACAGCGGGGGACACAGCGAGGACACAACGGGACACAGCGGGGGACACAGCGAGGACACAGCGGGACACAGCGGGGAACACAGAGGGGGACACAGCGGATCACAGCGGGACACAGCGGGGGACATGGGGGGAAACAGCGGGGACACAGCGGGACACAGCGGGGGACACGGCGAGGACACAGCGGGACACAGCGGGGGATACAGTGGGGGACACAGCGGATCACAGCGGGACACAGCGGGGGACACAGGCGGGTCACAATGGGGACACAGCGGGACTCAGCAGGGGATACAGCAATACTCAGCGGGACACAGCGGGACACAGCGGGACACAGCGGGGGACACAGAGAGACACAGCGGGACACAGCGAAGACACAGCGGGACACAGCGTCGATACCGCGGGGACACAGTGGGACACAAAGGGACACATCGGGGACACAGCAAGGACACAGCGGAACACAGCATGGGACACAGCGAGGACACAGCTGGACACAGCGGGACACAGAGGGACACAGCGGGTCCCAGCAGGGACACAGCGGGACACAGCGGGACACAGCGGGAAACAGCGGGACACCACGGGGGACACAGTGGGGGACACAGCAGGACACAGCTGGACACAGCGTGGGATACAGGTGGGACACAGCGGGACACAGCGGGGACACAGCGGGACTCAGCGGGGGACCAGCAGTACACAGCGGGACACAGCGGGACACAGCGGGACACAGTGGGACACAGCGGTTCCCAGCAGGGACACAGCGGGACACAGCGGGACACAGCGGGACACAGCGGGGGACACAGAGGGACACAGCGGGGGACACAGCGGGACACAGCAGGGACACAGCGGGACACAGCGGGACACAGCAGGAGACACAGCGGGACACAGCAGGGACTCAGCGGGGACACAGCGGGACACAGCGTGTACCAGCAGGGACACAGCGGGACACAGCGGGGGACACAGAGAGACACAGCGGGACACAGCGAAGACACAGCGGGACACAGCGGGACCCAGCGTCGATACCGCGGGGACACAGCGGGACACAGCAGTACACACCTGGGGACTCAAAGGGACACATCGGGTGACACAGCGAGGACACAGCAAACACAGCATCGGACACAGCAAGGACACAGCGGGACACAGCGGGACACAGCGGGACACAGCGGGTCCCAGCAGGGACAGCGGGACACAGCTGGACACAGCGGGGGACACAGAGGGACACAGCGGGGGACACAGCGGGACACAGCGGGGACACAGCAGGACACAGCGGGGGACACAGCGGGACACAGCGGGACACAGCGGGGACACAGCAGGGACACAGCGGGGACACAGCGGGACACAGCGGGTCCCAGCAGGGACACAGCAGGACACAGCGGGACACAGCGGGGGACTCTGAGGGACACATCGGGGGACACAGCGAAGACAGAGCGGGACACAGTGGGGGACACAGCGAGGACACAGCGGGACATAGCGGGGGAAACAGCGGGACACATTGGGGACACAGCAGGGACACAGCGGGACACAGCGGGGGACACAGCGGGACACAACGGGGGACACAGGGGGGACACAGCGGGACACAGCTGGACACAGCATGGGATACAGGTGGGACACAGCGGGACACAGCGGGGACACAGCGGGACTCAGTGGGGGACCAGCAGTACACAGCGGGACACAGCGGGACACAGCGGGAGACACAGAGGGACACAGAGGGGGACACAGAGGGGTACACAGTAGGACCCAGCGGAGAACACAGCAAGGACACAGCGGGGACACAGCGGGACACAGCGGGTTACACAGCTGGGGACACAAAGGTACACATCGGGGGACATAGCGAGGACACAGCGGAACACAGCATGGCACACAGCGAGGACACAACGGGACACAGCGGGACACAGCAGGGACACAACAGTAGACACAGCGGGACAATCGGGGGCCACAGCGAGACACAGCGGGACCAGCAGGTGACACAGCAGTTCACAGCGGGACACAGCGCGACACAGCACGGACACACCGGAGAACACCGGGGACACAGCCTGGACACAGCTGGGACACAGTTGGAAAAAGTGGGGGACACACTGGGGGACACAGTGGTACACAGCTGCGGGACTCAGCGGGGGACACAGCGGGGACACATTGGGACAAAGCGAGGACACAGCCGGACACAGCGGGACACAGCGGGGACACAGCTGGACACAACGGGACACAGCGGGATACACAGAGGGACACAGCGGGGGACACAGCAGGACACAGCAGGACACAGCGGGTCCCAGCGGGACACAGCAGGGGACACAGCAGGACACAGCGGGACACAGCGGGACACAGCAGTGACACAGCAGTAGACACAGTGGGACAAAGCGGGGGACACAGTGGGACACAGCGGGGGATACAGGGAGGACACAGCGGGACACAGCGGGGACACAGCTGGGACTCACCGGGGGATACACTGGGGGATAAAGCGGGACACCACGGGACACAGCGGGACACAGCGGGGACACAGCGGGACACAGCGGGACACAACAGCACACAGTGAGAACTCAGCGTGGGACACAGCGGGGACACAGCGGGACAAAGCGGGGGACATTGGGGACACAGCGGGGGACAATGGAGACACAGCGGGACAGAGCATGGACACAGCGGGGGACACAGCGGGACACAGCGGCACACAGCGGGGACACATCGTGGGACAGCAGGGACACAGCGGGACACACGGGGGACACAGCAGGGGACACAGCGGGGGACACATCGGGACAGCGCGGGACACAGCGGGACACAGGGGGACACAGCGAAACACAGCGGGGACACAGCAGAACACAGCGGGACACAGCACGGACACACCGGAGAACAGCGGGGACACAGCCCGGACACAGCGGGGGACACAGTGGGGCAAAGTGGGGTACACAGAGTGGGACACAGTGGTACACAGCGGGGGACCCATCGGGGGACACAGCGGGGACACATTGGGACACAGCGAGGACACAGCCGGACACAGCGGGACACAGCGGGGACACAGCTGGACAGAGTGGGACACAGCGGGGGACACACAGAGTCACAGCGGGGGACACAGCGGGTCCCAGCAGGGACACAGCAGGACACAGCGGGACACAGCGGGGGACACAGAGGGACACAGCGGGACACAGCGGGGGACACAGAGAGACACAGCGGGACACAGGGAAGACACAGCAGGACACAGCGGGGGACACAGTGAGGACAGAGTGGGACATAGTGGGGGAAACAGCGGGACACAATGGGGACACAGCAGTGGACACAGCGGGACACAGCGGGGGACACAGCGGGACTCAGCGGGGGACACAGCGTGGGACACAGCGGTACACAGCTGGACACAGCGGGGGACACAGCTGGGGACACAGCGGGACACAGCCGGGGACACAGGAGAGACACAGCGGGACACAGCGGGGACACAGCGGGACACAGCGGGGACACATCAGGGACACAACGGGGGACACAGCGGAACACAGCGGGGGACACAGCGGGGCACACAGCTCGGGACACAGCGGGACACAGCGGGACACAGCCGGGGACACAGGAGAGACACAGCGGGACACAGAGGGGTACTCAGCGGGACACAGCGGGAAACACTGCGGGGACACAGCGGGACCCAGCGGAGAACACAGAGGGACACAGCGGGACACAGCGGGGGACACAGCTGAACACAGTGTGGGACACAGCGAGGACACAGTGGGACCCAGCGGGACCCAGCGGGGACACAGCGGGGGACAGAGCGGGAGACAGCGGGGGACACAGCGAGGACACAGCAGTACACAGCGGGGACACAGCGGGGACTCAGCAGGGGACACAGCGGGGGACAAAGCGGACACCAAGGTGA
>NW_012295781.1:0-5010 GCF_000151885.1 Dipodomys ordii
GTCTCTGCTGTGTCCCCGCTGTGTCCCGCGTTGTCCAGCTGTGTAGTGCTGTGTCCCCCGCTGAATCACGCTGTGTCCCAATTTGTCCTCGCTCTGTCCCCCGCTATGTCCCGCTGTGTCCTCCCTGTGTCCCCAGCTGTGTCCCGCTGTGTCCCGCTCTGTCCCCCGCTGTGTTCCCCACTATGTCCCGCTGTGTCTCCCACTGTGTCCCGCTGTGTCCTTGCTGTGTCCCATGCTGTGTGCCGCTGTGTCCTCGATGTGTCCCCCTCTGTGTCCCGCTGTGTCCTGCTGTGTCACGCTGTTTCCCCGCTGCGTCCCCACTGTGTCCCTCTGTGTACCCCGCTGTGTCCAGCTTTGTCCCAGCTGTGTCTCGCTGTGACCCACGCTCTGTCCCCCACTGTGTCCCGCTCTGTCACCCTCTGTGTCCCGCTGTGTCCCCCGCTGTGTCCCACTGTGTCCCCGCAATGTCACTGCTGTTTCCTGCTGTGTCCCGCTGTGTTGCGTGGTGTCCCTCTTTGTCTCCCGCTGTGTCCCCTGCTGAGACCCCGCTGTGTCAACGCTGTGTCCCCCTGTTTCCTGGCTGTGTCCCCCGCTGTCTCCAGCTCTGTACCCCGCTGTGTCTCACGCTTTGTCCCCGCTGTGTCCCACTGTGTCCCGCTGTGTCCCGCTGTGCCCCCACTGTGTCCCCGCTGTGTCCCTGCTGTGTCCCCCGCTGTGTCCCGCTGTATCCCGCTTTGTCCCTGCTGTGACCCTCTCTGTCCCCGCTGTATTGACGCTGTGTCCCGGTGTGTCCCGCTGTGTCCACGCTGTGTTCCCGGCTGTGTCCCGCTGTGTACCCCTCTGTGTCCCCCGCTGTGTCCCGCTGTGTCCCCTCTCTGTCCCCTGCTGTCCCCCACTGTGTCCACCGCTGTGTCTCGCTGTGTCGCCCACTGTGTCCCGCTGTGCCCCTGCAGTGTCCCCGCTGTGTCCCACTGTGTCACACTGTGTCCCGTATTGTCCCGCTTTGACCCCCGCTGTGACCTCGCAGTGTTTCCCGCTGTGTCCCGCTGTGTCCTCGCTGTGTTCCCCGCTGTGTCCCGCTGTGTCCCCCGTTGTGTCCCCCTGTGTCCGACTGTGTCCCGCTCTGTCCCCGCTGTGTCCCGCTGTGTCCTGCTGTGTCCTCGCTGTGTCCCACGCTGTGTTCCGCTGTGTCCCCCGCTGTGTCCCGCTGTGTCCCGCTGTGTCCCCGCTGTGTCCCGCTCTGTCCCCCGCTGTGTCCCGCTGTGTCCCGCTGTGTCCCTGCTGTGACCCTCTCTGTCCCCGCTGTATTGACGCTGTGTCCCGGTGTGTCCCGCTGTGTCCGCGCTGTGTTTCCGGCTGTGTCCCGCTGTGTACCCCTCTGTGTCCCCTGCTGTGTCCCGCTGTGTCCCCTCTCTGTCCCCTGCTGTCCGCCGCAATGTCCCCCGCTGTGTCTCGCTGTGTCGCCCGCTTTGTCCCGCTGTGCCCCTGCAGTGTCCCTGCTGTGTCCCACTGTGTCACACTGTGTCCCGTATTGTCCCGGTTTGTCCCCCGCTGTGACCTCGCAGTGTTTCCCTCTGTGTCCTCGCTGTGTTCCCCGCTGTGTCCCGCTGTGTCCACCGTTGTGTCCACCGCTGTGTCCTCGCTGTGTCCCCCGCTGTGTCCCGCTGTGTCCTCGCTGGGTCCCCCGCTGTGTCCCGCTGTGTCCCCCGCTGTGTCCCGCTGTGTCCGACTGTTTCCCGCTCTGCCCCCGCTGTGTCCCGCTGTGTCCCTCTGTGTCTCCGCTGTGTGTCCGCTGTGTCCCGCTGTGTACCCCGCTGTGTCCAGCTGTGTCCTTTTGTGTCACGCTGTTTCCCCGCTGTGTCCCTGCTGTGTCCCTCTGTGTACCCCGCTGTGTCCAGCTTTGTCCCCGCTGTGTCTCGCTGTGTCCCACGCTCTGTCCCACACTGTGTCCCGCAGTTTCCCGCGCTGTGTCCCGCTGTGTTCCCCGCTGTGTCCCACTGTGTCCCCCGCTGAGTCCCCGCTGTGTCACCGCTGTGTCCCGCTGTTTCCTCGCTGTGTCCCCTGCTGTCTCCCAATCTGTCCCCCGCTGTGTCTCACGCTTTGTCCCCGCTGTGTCCCACTGTGTCCCGCTGTGTCCGGCTGTGATCCCACTGTGTCCCGTTGTGTCCACAGTGTGTACCACGCTGTGTAACGCTGTGTGCCCTCTGTGTTCTGCTTTGGCCTCACTGTTTTCTCCGCTGTGTACCCCTCTGTGTCCCCCGCTGTTTCCCGCTGTGTCCCCCGCTGTGTCCCTGCTGTGTCCCCGCTGTGTCCCGCTGTGTCCCGCTGTGTAATGCTGTGTCCCCTGCTGAGTCCCGCTGTGTCCCCGCTGTGTCCCAATGTGTCCTCGCTCTGTCCCCCTCTGTGTCCCGCTGTGTCCCGCTGTGTCCCCCGCTGTGGCCCCTGCTATGTCCCGCTGTGTCCACCGCTGTGTCCCGCTCTATCCTTGCTCTGTCCCCCACTGTGTGCCGCTGTGTCCTCGCTGTGTCCCCCGCTGTGTCCCGCTGTGTCCTTTTGTGTCACGCTGTTTCCCCGCTGTGTCCCTGCAGTGTCCCATTGTGTACCCCGCTGTGTCCAACTTTGTCCCCGCTGTGTCTCGTTGTGTCCCACGCTCTGTCCCACACTGTGTTCCGCAGTGTCCTCCGCTGTGTTCCGCTGTGTCCCCCGCTGTGTCCTGCTGTGTCCCCCGCTGAGTCCCCACTGTGTCCCCGCTCTGTCCCGTTGTGTCCCCCGCTGTGTCCTGCTGTGTCCCGCTGTGTCCCGCTGTGTCCTTGCTGTGACCCGCTCTGTCCCCACTGTATCTACGCTGTGTCCCGCTGTGTCCGCGCTGTTTTCCCCCTGTGTCCCGCTGTGTACCCCTCTGTGTCCCCCTCTGTGTCCCGCTGTGTCCCCCGCTGTGACCCGCTGTGTCCCGCTGTGTCCCCCACTGTGTCCCTGCTGTCTCCCCGGTGTGTCCCACTGTTTCCCGCTGTGTACTGCTGTGTCTCCCGCTGAGTTCCGCTGTGTCCCCGCTGTGTCCCAATGTGTCCTCGCTGTGTCATGCTCTGTCATGCTCCGTCCCCGCTGTGTCCCGCTGTGTCCTGCTGTGTCCCCACTGTGTGCCCGCTGTGTCCCTCTGTGTACCCCGCTGTGTCCAGCTGTGTCACCGCTGTGTCCCGCTGTGTCCCCTGTCCCCTGTTGTCCCGCGCTTTGTCCCCCGCTGTGTCCCGCTGTGTCTCGCTGTGTTACACTGTGTCCCGTGTTGTCCCGCTGTGTCCCCCGCTGTGACCTCGCTGTGTTTCCCGCTGTGTCCCTCTGTGTACCACTCTGTGTCCCCAGCTGTGTCCCGCTGTGTACCCCGCTGTGTCCAGCTATGTTCCCGCAGTGTCCCCGCTGTCTCCCGCTGTGTCCTCGCTGTGTCCCCCGCTGTGTCCCGCTGTGTCCCCGCTATGTCCCCAGCTGTGACCCGCTGTGTCCCGCTGTGTACCCCGCTGTGTCCCGCTATGTTCCCGCAGTGTCCCGCTGTGTCCCGCTGTGTCCCGCTGTGTCCTCGCTGTGTCCCCCGCTGTGTCCCGTTGTGTCCCCAGCTGAGTTCCTTGCTGTGGCCCAATGTGTCCTCGCTGTGTCATGCTCTGTCCTGCTCTGTCCCCGCTGTGTCCCGCTGTGTCCCCACTGTGTGCCCGCTGTGTCCCTCTGTGTACCCCGCTGTGTCCAGCTGTGTCCCGCTGTGTCCCCTCTCTGTCCCCCGCTGTGTCCCGCTGTGTCCCGCTGTGTCCCGCTGTGTCACACTGTGTCCCGTGTTGTCCCGCTTTGTCCCCCGCTGTGACCTCGTTGTGTTTCCCGCTGTGTCCCGCTGTGTACCACTCTGTGACCCCGCTGTGTCCCGCTCGGTATCCCGCTGTGTCCCACTATGTTCCCGCAGTGTCCCAGCTGTGTCCCCCTGTGTCCTTGCTGTGTCCACTGCTGTGTCCCGTTGTGTCCCCAGCTGTGTTCCCCGTTGTGTCCCTGCTGTGACCCGCTCTGTCCCCCCTGTATTGACGCTGTGTCCCGGTGTGTCCCACTGTGTCCGCGCTGTGTTCCCGGCTGTGTCCCACTGTGTCCCCCGCTGTGTCCCGCTGTGTCCCTGCTGTGACCCGCTCTGTCCCCGCTGTATTGACGCTGTGTCCCGGTGTGTCCCACTGTGTCCGCGCTGTGTACCCGGCTGTGTCCCGCTGTGTACCCCTCTGTCTCCCCCGCTGTGTCCCGCATTGTCCCCGGCTGTGACCCGCTGTGTTCCGCTGTGTCCCCCGCTGTGTCCCCACTGTGTGCCCCCGGTGTCCCGCTGTGTCCGCTCTCTGTCCCCAGCTGTCCCCCGCTGTTTCCCCCGCTGTGTCCCACTGTGTCCCGCTGTGTCGCCCGTTTTGCCCCGCTGTGCCCCTGCAGTGTCCCCGCTGTGTCCCACTGTGTCACACTGTGTCCCGTGTTGTCCTGCTTTGGCCCCCGCTGTGACCTCGCTGTGTTTCTCTCTGTGTCCCGCTGTGTACCCTTCTGTGTCCTCCACTGTGTCCCGCTGTGTACCCCGCTGTGTCCAGCTGTGTCCTTGCTGTGTCCCCCGCTGTCTCCTGCTTTGTCCCACGCTGTGTCCCGCTGTGACCAACTGTGTCCTCGCTGTGTCCCCCGCTGTGTCCCGTTGTGTCCCGCTGTGTCCCCGCTGTGTCCCGCTGTGTCCCGCTGTGTCCCGCTGTGTCCTTGCTGTGTCCCACGCTGTGTCCCGCTGTGTCCACTGCTGTGTCCTGCTGTGTTCCCGCTGTGTCCCCCTGTGTCCCCCACTGTGTCCCGCTGTGTCCCGCTGTGTCCTTGCTGTGACCAGCTCTGTGCCCGCTGTATCGACGCTTTGTCCCGCTCTGTCCCGCTGTGTCCGCGCTGTGTTCCCCGCTGTGTCCCGCTGTGTACCCCTCTGTGTCCCCTGCTGTGTCCTGCTGTGTCCCCCGCTGTGACCTGCTGTGTCCCGCT
>NW_012295782.1:0-5009 GCF_000151885.1 Dipodomys ordii
CAGTAGCAGAAGAAGCTGAAGATGCAGAAGCAGAAAGAAATATGTAGAAGGAATAGCAGAAGAACGGGAAGGAGAAACAGAAGGAGAAGCAGAAGGAGAAGCAGAAGGAGAAGCAGGAAATGCAGAAGAAGCAGAAGCAGACAGAGAAGCAGAAGAAGGAGGAGAAGCAGAAGCAGAAGCAGAAGGAAAAGCACAAGCAGAAGGAGAAGCAGGAGAAGCAGAAGAAGCAGAAGCAAAAGGAGAAGAAGAAGGAGAAGAAGCAGAATCAGAAGAAGCAGAAGCAGAAATAGAAAGAGAAGCCGACGAAGAGAAGCAGAACGAGAAGCAGGAGAAGCAGAAGAAGCAGAAGCGGGAGAAGCAGAAGAAGGAGAAACAGAAGAAGGAGAAAGAGCAGAAGGAGAAGCAGAAGGAGAAGCAGAAAGAGAAGCAGGAAAAGCAGAAGAAATAGAAGCAGGAGAAGCAGAAGCAGAAGAAACAGGAGAAGGACAAGAAGTAGATGGAAAAGCACAAACAGAAGGAGAAGCAGAAAGAGAAAGAGGGGAAGCAGAAGAAGCAGAAGCGGGAGAAGCAGAAGCATAGGAATCCGAAGAAGAAGAAGTAGAACCTGAAGCAGAAGGAGAAGCAGGAGAAGGAGAAGAAGCAGCATCTGGAGAAGCAGAATGAGAAGCTGAAGTAGAAGCAGAAGCAGAAGCAGAAAGAGAATCAAAAGCAGAAGGAGAAGCAGAAGAAACAGAAGAAGCAGAAGCAGTAGCAGTTGCAGCAGAAGCAGAAGGAAAAGCAGAAGAACGAGAAGGAGAAGGAGAAACAGAAGGAGAAGAAGAAGGAGAAGCAGAAGGAGAAGCAGAAGAAGCAAAAAGAGAATTAGAAGGAGAAACAGAAGCAGAAGAAGCAGCAGAAGGACAAGCAGAAGCAGAAGAAGATGCATAAGGAGAAGCCGGAGAAGCAGAAGAAGCAGAAGCAGAAGGAGAAGTAGAAGTAGAAGAAGGAGAAGGAACAGCCGCAGAAGCAATAGGAGAAACAGAAGGAGAAGCAGAAGCAGAATGAGAAACAGAAAGAGAAGCAGTAGAAGCAGAAGAAGCAGGAAAAGAAGAAGCAGAAGAAAGAGAAGAAGAAGAAGAAGAAACAGAAGCAAAAGAAACAGAAGAAGGAGAAGAGCAGAAGCAGAAGCAGAAGGAGAAGCAGAAGCAGAAGGAGAAGGAGAAAGAGAAGCAGGAGGAGCAGAAGAAGCAGGAGAAGCAGAAGCAGAAGAAACAGGAGAACCCGAAGAAGCAGGAGCAGAATCTGAAGCAGGAGAAACAGAAGAAGCACAATCTGAAGCAGAAGCAGAAGAAACAGAAATAGTAGAATAAGCAGAAGCTGAAGCAGCAGAAGAAGCAGAAGAAGAAGAAGGAGAAGGCGAAAGAGAAGGAGTAGGAGTAGGAGAAGCAAAAGGATAAGCAGAAGCAGAAAGAGACGCAGAAGGAGAAGCAGCACGAGAAGTAGGAGAAGCAGAAGAAGGAGAAGCAGGAGAAACAGAAGACGCAGAAGCAGAATGAGCAGCAGAAGGAGAAATTGAAGCAGAAGCAGAAGGAGAAGCAGAAGCAGAAGAAGGAGAAGGAGAAGCAGAAAGAGAAGCAGAAAGAGAAGCAGAACGAGAAGCAGGAGAAGCAGAAGCAGGAGAAGCAGAAGCAGGAGAAGCAGAAGCAGAAGAAACAAAAGAAGGAGAAGAAGCAGAAGCAGAAGGAGAAGCAGAAACAGAAGGAATAGGAGAAAGAGAAGCACGAGAAGCAGAAGAAGCAGCAGCAGGAGAAGCAGAAGCAGAAGAAGCTGAAGAAGCATAAGCAGAACCTGAAGCAGAAGGAGAAACAGAAAAAGCAGAAGAAGCAGAATCCGGAGAAGCAGAAGGAGAAGCAGAAGCAGAAAGAGAAGCAAAAGCAGAAGGAGAAGCAGAAGAAACAGAAGAAGCAGATGCAGTAGCAGAAGAAGCAGAAGATGCAGAAGCAGAAGGAGAAGCAGAAGGAAAAGCAGAAGAACGAGAAGGAGAAGGAGAAACAGGAGAAGCAGAAAGAGAAGCAGAAGAAGGAGCAGGAGAAGGAAAAGCAGCAGGAGAAGCAGAAAGAGCAGCAGAAGGAGAAGCAGGAGATGCAGAAACAGGAGGAGCAGAAGCAGAAGAAACACGAGAAGGACAAGAAGCAGAAGCAGAAGGAAAAGCAGAAACAGAAGGAGAAGCAGAAAGAGAAGGAGGGGAAGCAGAAGAAGCAGAAGCAGGAGAAGCAGAAGCATAAGAATCCGAAGAAGCAGAAGCAGAACCTGAAGCAGAAGGAGAAGCAGGAGAAGCAGAAGAAGCAGAATCTGGAGAAGCAGAATGAGAAGGTGAAGGAGAAGCAGAAGCGGAAAGAGAATCAAAAGCAGAAGGAGAAGCAGAAGAAACAGAAGAAGCAGAAGCAGTAGCAGTTGCAGCAGAAGCAGAAGGAGAAGCAGAAGGAAAAGCAGAAGAACGAGAAGGAGAAGGAAAAACAGAAGCAGAAACAGAAGGAGAAGCAGAAGAAGCAGAAGGAGAAGCAAAAGAAGATGCAGAAGGAGAAGCAGAAGCAGAAGAAGATGCATAAGGAGAAGCAGGAGAAGCAGAAGAAGCAGAAGCAGAAGGAGAAGTAGAAGTAGGAGAAGGAGAAGGAAGAGCCGCAGAAGCAATAGGATTAGCAGAAGCAGAAGCAGAAGCAGAATGAGAAGCAGAAAGAGAAGCAGTAGAAGCAGAAGAAGCAGGAAAAGAAGAAGCAGAAGAAAGAGAAGAAGAAGAAGAAGAAGAAGAAGAAGAAGAAGAAGAAGAAGAAGAAGAAGAAGAAGAAGAAGAAGAAGAAGAAGAAGAAGAAGGAGAAGGAGAAGAAGAAGGAGAAGGAGAAACAGAAGAAGCAGAAGCAGAAGGAGAAGTAGAAGTAGGAGAAGGAGAAGGAA
Source organism: Dipodomys ordii (assembly GCF_000151885.1). Classification (NCBI taxonomy): domain Eukaryota; kingdom Metazoa; phylum Chordata; class Mammalia; order Rodentia; family Heteromyidae; genus Dipodomys; species Dipodomys ordii. The sequence goes on from NW_012295782.1 coordinate 2,932, forward strand.
GAGCCGCAGAAACAATAGGAGAAGCAGAAGGAGAAGCAGAAGCAGAATGAGAAGCAGAAAGAGAAGCAGTAGAAGCAGAAGAAGCAGGAAAAGAAGAAGCGGAAGAAAGAGAAGAAGAAGAAGAAGAAGAAGAAGAAGAAGAAGAAGAAGAAGAAGAAGAAGAAGAAGAAGAAGAAGAAGAAGAAGAAGAAGAAGCATAAGGAGAAGCATAAGGAGAAGCAATAGAAGCAGAAGAAACAGAAGCAGGAGAAGCAGAAGCAGAAGAAAAAGAATTAGCAAAAGAGGCAGAAGCAGAAGCAGTGGGAGAGGCAGCAAAAGGAGAAGGAGAAGGAGCAGCAGAAGGAGAAGCAGAAGCAGAAAGAGAAGCAGAAACAGAAGGAAAACAAGAAGGAGAAGCAGGAAAATCAGAAGAAGCAGAAGCAGAAAGAGAAGGAGAAGAAGGAGCAGCAGAAGTAGAATCAGAAGAAACAGAAGAAGAAGAAGCAGAAGAAGCAGAAGCAAAAGAAACAGAAGAAGGAGAAGAGCAGAAGCAGAAGAAGAAGGAGAAGCAGAAGCAGAAGGAGAAGGAGAAAGAGAAGCAGGAGAACCAGAAGAAGCAGGAGAAGCAGAAGCAGAAGAAACAGGAGAAGCCGAAGAAGCAGAAGCAGAATCTGAAGCAGAAGGAGAAACAGAAGAAGCACAATCTGAAGCAGAAGCAGAAGAAACAGAAATAGTAGAATAAGCAGAAGCAGAAGCAGCCGGAGAAATAGAAGGAGAAGGCTAAAGAGAAGGTTAGGAGTAGGAGAAGCAAAAGGATAAGCAGAAGCAGAAAGAGACGCAGAAAGAGAAGCAGCACGAGAAGTAGGAGAAGCAGGAGAAGCAGATGCAGGAGAAGCAGAAGAAACAGAAGACGCAGAAGCAGAATGAGCAGCAGAAGGAGAAATTGAAGCAGAAGCAGAAGCAGAAGGAGAAACAGAAGCAGAAGAAGGAGAAGGAGAAGCAGAATGAGAAGCAGAAAGAGAAGCAGAAAGAGAAGAAGGAGAAGCAGAAGCAGGAGAAGCAGAAGCAGAAGAAACAAAAGAAGGAGAAGAAGCAGAAGCAGAAACAGAAGGAAAAGCAGAAGGAGAAGCAGAAGAAACAGAAGAAGAATAGGCAGTAGCAGAAGAAGCAGAAGATGCAGAAGGAGAAGCAGAAGGAAAAGCAGAAGAACGAGAAGGAGAAGGAGAAGGAGAAACAGAAGGAGAAGCAGAAAGAGATGCAGAAGAAGGAGCAGGAGAAGGAAAAGCAACAGGAGAAGCAGAAAGAGCTGCAGAAGGAGAAGCAGGAGATGCAGAAACAGGAGAAGCAGAAACAGAAGACACAGGAGAAGGACAAGAAGCAGAAGCAGAAGGAGAAGCAGAAACAGAAGGAGAAGCAGAAAGAGAAGGAGGGGAAACAGAAGAAACAGAAGCAGGAGAAGCAGAAACATAAGAATCCGAAGAAGCAGAACCAGAACCTGAAGAAGAAGGAGAAGCAGGAGAAGCAGAAGAAGCAGAATCTGGAGAAGCAGAATGAGAAGTTGAAGGAGAAGCAGAAGCGGAAAGAGAATCAAAAGCAGAATGAGAAGCAGAAGAAACAGAAGAAGCAGAAGCAGTAGCAGTTGCAGCAGAAGCAGAAGGAGAAGCAGAAGGAAAACCAGAAGAACGAGAAGGAGAAGGAAAAACAGAAGCAGAAGCAGAAGGAGAAGCAGAAGGAGAAGCAGAAGAAGCAGAAGGAGAATCAGAAGCAGAAGAAGATGCAGAAGGTAAAGCAGAAGCAGAAGAAGATGCATAAGGAGAAGCAGGAGAAGCAGAAGAAGCAGAAGCAGAAGGAGAAGTAGAAGTAGGAGAAGGAGAAGGAAGAGCCGCAGAAGCAATAGGAGAAGCAGAAGGAGAAGCAGAAGGAGAATAAGAAGCAGAAAGAGAAGCAGTAGAAGCAGAAGATGCAGGAAAAAAAAGAAGCAGAAAAAAAGCAGAAGAAGAAGAAGAAGAAGAAGAAGAAGAAGAAGAAGAAGAAGAAGAAGAAGAAGAAGAAGAAGAAGAAGAAGAAGAAAAAGAAGAAGAAGGAGAAGGAGAAGCATA
>NW_012295783.1:0-5008 GCF_000151885.1 Dipodomys ordii
CTTAAGGATTCTCCCTAGGATTTGTTATAGTTAAGCATATTCGTATTTATTCTGCTTTAGATTCTCCTGAATAAGGCATATAAATATTCTGATTATTCTCAATATGAATCTCCAGGTCTTCTTCATCTTCGTCTTCGTCTTCTTCTTCTTCTTCTTCTTCTTCTTCTTCTTCTTCTTCTTCTTCTTCTTCTTCTTCTTCTCTTTCTTCTGCTTCTTCTTTTCCTGCTTCTTGTGATTCTACTGCTTCTCTTTCTGCTTCTCATTTGCTTCTGCTACTCCTTCTGCTTCTCCTATTGCTTCTGCGGCTCTTCCTTCTCCTTCTCCTACTTCTACTTCTCCTTCTGCTTCTGCTTCTTCTGCTTCTCCTGCTTCTCCTTATGCATCTTCTTCTGCTTCTGCTTCTCCTTCTGCTGCTTCTTCTGCTTCTGTTTCTCCTTCTGCTTCTCCTTGTGCTTCTTCTGCTTCTCCTTCTGATTCTCCTTCTGCTTTTCCTTCTGTTTCTCCTTCTCCTTCTCGTTCTTCGGCTTTTCCTTCTGCTTCTCCTTCTGCTTCTGCTGCAACTGCTACTGCTTCTGCTTCTTCTGTTTCTTCTGCTTCTCCTTCTGCTTTTGATTCTCTTTCTGCTTCTGCTTCTGCTTCTACTTCAGCTTCTCATTCTGCTTCTCCAGATTCTGCTTCTTCTCCTTCTCCTGCTTCTCCTTCTGCTTCAGGTTCTGCTTCTACTTCTTCGGATTCTTATGCTTCTGCTTCTCCTGCTTCTGCTTCTTCTGCTTCCCCTCTTTCTCTTTCTGCTTCTCCTTCTGTTTCTGCTTCTCCTTCTGCTTCTGCTTCTTGTCCTTCTCCTGTTTTCTGCTTCTGCTTCTCCTGCTTCTGCTTCTTCTGCTTTTCCTGCTTCTCTTTCTTCTTCTCCTTCTGCTTCTCCTTCTGCTCCTTCTCCTTCTTCTTCTTCTTCTGCTTCTCCAGCTTCTGCTTGTTCTGCTTCCCCTGCTTCTCATTCTGCTTCTCTTCGTCGGCTTCTCTTTCTATTTCTGCTTCTGCTTCTTCTGAATCTTCTCTTTCTTCTTCTCCTTCTGCTTCTGTTTCTTCTGCTTCTCCTGATTCTCCTTCTGCATCTCCTTCTGCTTGCCCTTTTCCTTCTGCTTCTTCTTCTGCTTCTGCTTCTCCTTCTCCTTCTTCTGCTTCTCCGTCTGCTTCTGCTTCTTCTTCTTTTCCTGCTTGTCCTTCTGCTTCTCCTTCTGTTTCTCTTTCTCGTTCTTCTGCTATTCCTTCTGCTTCTCTTTCTGCTTCTGCATCTTCAGTTTCTTCTACTGCTTCTGCTTCTTCTGTTTCTTCTGCGTCTCCTTCTGCTTTTGCTTCTCTTTCTGCTTCTGCTTCTCCTTCTGGTTCTCCTTCTTCTTCTACAGATTCTTCTTCTTCTGCTTCTCCAGCTTCTCCTTCTGCTTCAGATTCTCCTTTAGCTTCTTCGGCTTCTTCTGCTTCTATTTCTGCTTCTCCTTCTGTTTCTGCTTCTCTTTCTGCTTCTGCTTCTCTCCTTCTTCTATTTCTTCTGCTTCTGCTTCTCCTGCTTCTGCTTCTCCTGCTTCTCTTCTGTTTCTCTTTATGCTTCTCCTTCTGCTTCTCCTTCTTCTGCTTCTACTACTGCTTCTGCTTCTCCTTCTGCATCTTCTTCTGTTTCAATCTCTCCTTCTTCTGCTTTTCATTCTGCTTCTGCTTCTCCTGCTTCTGCTTTTTCTGCTTTTCCTGCTTCTCCTTCTCCTTCTCTTTCTGCTTCTGCTTATCCTTCTGTTTCTCCTACTCCTAATCCTTCTCTTTCTCCTTCTCCTTCTTCTTCTTCTGCTTCTCTTGCTGCTTCTTCTTCTGCTTCTTCCTCTTTTTCTGTTTCTTCTTCTTCTGCTTCAGCTTCTGCTTCTTCTGCTTCTCCTTCTGCTTCTGCTTCTGCTCTTCTCCTTCTTCTGTTTATTCTGCTTCTGCTTCTCCTGCTTCTTCTTCTTCTGCTTCTCCTACTTCTCCTTCTGCTTCTCCCTCTCATTCTCCTTCTCCTTCAATTTCTCCTTCTTGTGCTTCTCATTCTGCTTCTGCTTCTCCTGCTTCTGCTTCTTCTGTTTCTCCTTCTGCTTCTCCTTCTGCTTCTCTTTCTGCTTCTTATTCTGCTTCTGCTCCTCCTACTCCTAATCCTTCTCTTTCTCCTTCTTCTTCTTCTGCTTCTCGTCCTGCCTCTGCTTCTTCTGCTTGTTCTGTTTCTTCTGCTTCTGCTTTTCCAGCTTCTGCTGCTTCTGCTTCTCCTTCTGCTTCAGGTTCTCCTTCTGGTTCTTGGGCTTCTTCTGTTTCTTCTGCTTCTGCTTCTCCTGCTACTGCTTCTTCTGCTTCTCTTTCTGCTTCTCCTTATGCTTCTGCTTCTCCTTCTGCTCCTTCTCCTTCTTCTGTTTCTTCTTCTTCTTCTGCTTCTCCCGCTTCTGCTTCTTCTGCTTCTCCTGCTTGTCCTTCTCCTTCTGCTTCTCCTTCTCCTTCTTCTGCTGCTCTTTCTGCTTCTGCTTCTGCTTCTTCTGATTCTTCAACTTCTCCTTCTTCTTCTCCTTCTGTTTCTGCTTCTCTTTCTGCTTCTGCGTCTCCTTCTGCTTCACCTTCTGCTGCTCCTTCCCCTTCTTCTGTTTCTCCCTCTGCTTCTGCTACTTATGCTTCTTCTTTTTCTTCTGCTTCTGCTTTTCCAGCTTCTGCTGCTTCTGCTTCTCCTTCTGCTTCAGGTTCTCCTTCTGGTTCTTGGGCTTCTTCTGTTTCTTCTGCTTCTGCTTCTCCTGCTACTGCTTCTTCTGCTTCTCTTTCTGCTTCTCCTTCTGCTTCTGCTTCTCCTTCTGCTCCTTCTCCTTCTTCTGTTTTTTCTTCTTCTTCTGCTTCTCCCGATTCTGCTTCTTCTGCTTCTCCTGCTTTTCCTTCTCCTTCTGCTTCTCCTTCTCCTTCTTCTGCTCTTTCTGCTTCTGCTTCTGCTTCTTCTGATTCTCCAACTTCTCCTTCTTCTTCTCCTTCTGTTTCTGCTTCTCTATCTGCTTCTGCATCTCCTTCTGCTTCACCTTCTGCTGCTCCTTCTCCTTCTTCTGTTTCTCCCTCTGCTTCTGCTACTTATGCTTCTTCTTTTTCTTCTGCTTTTGCTTCTCCTGCTTCTTCTGCTTCTCCTGCTTCTCTTTCTGCTTCTGCTTATCCTTCTGTTTCTCCTACTCCTATTCCTTCTCTTTCTCTTTCTCCTTCTTCTTCTTCTGCTTCTCCTGCTGCTTCTTCTACTGCTTCTTCTGCTTTTTCTGTTACTTTTTCTTCTTCTGCATCAGCTTCTGCTTCTCCTTCTGCTTCTGCTTCTCCTTCTGCTTCTGCTCTTCTCCTTCTTCTGCTTCTGCTTCTCCTGCTTCTTTTTCTGCTTCTGCTACTTCTCCTTCTGCTTCTCCGTCCCATTCTCCTTCTCCTTCAATTTCTCCTTCTTATGCTTCTCATTCTGCTTCTGCTTCTGCTTCTCCTGCTTCTGCTTCTTCTGTTTCTCCTTCTGCTTCTCTTTCTGCTTCTAATTCTGCTTCTGCTCATCCTACTCCTAATCCTTCTCTTTCTCCTTCTTCTTCTTCTTCTGCTTCTCGTTTTGTTTCTGCTTCTTCTGCTTGTTCTGTTTCTTCTGCTTCTGTTTTTCCAGCTTCTCCTCCTTCTGCTTCTCCTTCTGCTTCAGGTTCTCCTTCTCGTTCTTGGGCTTCTTCTGTTTCTTCTGCTTCTGCTTCTCCTGCTACTGCTCCTTCTGCTTCTTCTGCTTCCCTTTCTGCTTCTCCTTCTGCTTCTGCTTCTCCTTCTGCTTCTGCTTTTCCTTCTGCTCCTTCTCCTTCTCCTTCTTCTGTTTCTTCTTCTTCTTCTTCTTCTTCTTCTTCTTCTTCTTCTTCTTCTTCTTCTTCTTCTTCTTCTTCTTCTTCTTCTTCTTCTTCTTCTTCTTTTTCTTCTTCTGCTTCTCCCGCTTCTGCTTCTTCTGCTTCTCCTGCTTGTCCTTCTCGTTCTGCTTCTCCTTCTCCTTCTTCTGCTACTCTTTCTGCTTCTTCTTCTGCTTCTTCTGATTCTCCAACTTCTCCTTCTTCTTCTCCTTCTGTTTCTGCTTCTCTTTCTGCTTCTGCATCTCCTTCTGCTTCACCTTCTGCTGCTCTTTCTCCTTCTTCTGAGTCTCCCTCTGCTTCTGCATCTTATGCTTCTTTATTTCTTCTGTTTCTGCTTCTCCTGCTTCTGCTTCTTATGCTTCTACTGCTTCTTCTTTTGCTTCTGCTTCTTCTGCTTCTACTTCTCTTTGTACTTCTGCTCCTCCTGCTTGTTTTTCTGCTTCTTCTGCTTCTTCTCCTTCTGCTGTTCTTCTACTTCTCCTTCTCATTCTCTTTTTGCTTCGCCTTCTGCTTCTGCTTCTGCTTCTTCTGTTTCTCCTGCCTGAATTTCTGATTCTACTTCTTCTGCTGCTTCTCCTTCTGCTTCTGCTTCTACTTCTGATTCTGATTCTGCTTCTTCTGCTTCTTCTCTTTCGGCTTCTCCTGCTTCTGCTTCTTGTGCTTCTCCTGCTTCTCTTTCTGCTTCTCATTCCGCTTCTGCTTCTCCTTCTGCTTCTGCTTCTCCTCCTTCTCCTTCTCCTACTTCTGCTTCTCCTTCATCTTCTGCTTCTTCTGCTTCTCCTTCTGCATCTCCTTCTGCTTGTGCTTGTCCTTATGCTTCTTCTTCTGCCTCTGCTTCCCCTTCTCCTTCTTTTACTTCTCCTTTTGCTTCTGCTTCTTCTGCTTTTCCTGCTTCTCCTTCTGCTTCTGCTTCTTCTGCTTCTCCTTCTGCATCTTCTTCTCCTTCTGCTTCTCCTTCTCCTTCTTCTGCTTCTCCTTCTTATTCTCCTTCTGCTTCTTTTTCTTCTGCTTTACCTGCTTCTCTTTCTGCTTCTCCTTCTGTTTCTCCTTCTCCTTCTTGTTCTTCTGCTTTTTCTTCTGAATAATCCTACTGCTTCTGCTACAACTGCTACTGCTTC